>NC_084623.1:23237544-23375044 GCF_033978795.1 Nerophis ophidion | reverse complement strand
ACGAAGTGATGGACAGCTATAATGTTTTGTATTCAACTAATACATTTTTTTATAAAACACCCCCAGGGACACTGAAGCGGTGTGTTATTGTTTTGTACTATGGCGCCATCTACTATTTTCTACTCCAATTGATTCTTCATTCATCACTCCAAGCATCGTTTGTAAGTTTTTGATTGATAGTAGTGTTCTACGTATTGTTTTATCACAATGGGATCAAGTTGGTGTCATTAGCATTAGTTAATATGTTAACATATTTACAATCACCTGTGTTAGTATTATTAACTTACAATGGAATTGTTGTTGGTATTGTTTCAGTTTCACAAATTCCTCAGTAAATTCCTTAAAACGTCCCTGCGGAGTTATTGAGTCTGTTTAGCTGAGTGGAGAGCTAGCTTCCACAGCTGGTGGGTTCATGGCGAGAACTTCTGTTTTGTTTGTTCAGCCATTTTACTGCCGTGTTACACCCACTGCTAGGAAAATGTAGGTAAATAAACATTTACAAAATCTTTCTTTGTAAATATCTCATTTCACAACATGTAGATCTACGGCAGGGGTCACCAACCTTTTTGAAACCAAGAGTTACTTCTTGGGTACTGCTTAATGCGAAGGGCTACCAGTTTGATTTGCCAGAAATAGCCAATTTGCTCAATTTACCTTTAATAAATAAATCTATATATATATATATAAAAAACGAGTATTTATGTCTGTCGTTCCATCGTGCATTTTTTTCCTTTTACGGAAAGTTTTTTGTTGAAAATAAATGATGAAAAAAAACACTTAATTGAACGGTTTGAAAGAGGAGAAAACAGGAAAAAAATAAAAATAAAATTTTGAAACATAGTTTATCTTCAATTTCGAACCTTTAAAATTCAAAATTCAACCGAAAAAAAAAAGGAGCGAAAAACTAGCTAATTCGAATCTTTTTGAAAAAATTAAAACAAATATTTATGGAACATCATTAGTAATTTTTCCTGATTAAGATTAATTTTAGAATTTTGATGACATGTTTTAAATAGGTTAAAATATAATCTGCATTTTGTAGGAATATATAACATATTGGACCAAGCTATATTTCTAACAAAGACAAATCATTATTTTTTCTAGATTTTCCAGAACAAAAATGTTTAAAGAAATTCAAAAGACTTTAAATAAGATTTAAATTTGATTCTAAAGATTTTCTAGATTTGCCAGAATAATTTTTTTGAATTTTAATCATAATAAGTTTGAAGAAATATTTCACAAATATTCTTAGTCGAAAAAATTAAGAATTAAATTAAAATGTATTTGTTATTCTTCACAATAAAAAAATAAATTCACTTGAACATTGATTTGAATTCTCAGGAAGAAGAGGAAGGAATGTAAAAGATAAAAAGGTATATGTGTTTATTTAAAAATCCTAAAATCATTTTTAAGGTTGTATTTTTTCTCTAAAATTTTCTTTCTGAAAGTTATAAGAAGCTAAGTAAAAAAATAAAAAAGAATTTATTCAAACAAGTGAAGACAAAGTCTTTAAAATATTTTCTTTGATTTTCAAATTCTATTTTAGTTTTGTCTCTCTTAGGATTAAAAATATCGAGCAAAGCGAGACCAGCTTGCTAGTAAATAAATACAATTTAAAAAATATAGGCAGGTCACTGGTAAGTGCTGCTATTTTTAGAACAGGCCAGCTGGTCATCTGGTCCTTATGGGCTACCTGGTGCCCGCGGGCACCGCGTTGGTGACCCCTGATATACGGCTTATAGTCTGCGGTTATAATATGGAAAAATGTTTTTTCTTCTAAAATTTTGTGGGTGCGGCTTATAGTCCGGAAAATTCGGTATGCATAACACAGAAGAACAATGTGACTCATTGGTGTTATGTCGGCTACCACTTGTGTACATGCAGTATATCAAGTCATATCACAACAAGCGTATTTGCTAAATCTGTCTCTTGACAATGGCAGTAATTATCAGCAGATTGTGAAAATATTTCACAAAGACAGAAAATGATTTTTTGTGACTATGAATAGTCTAACACACTCCTCGCCAGGGAGGATACGGCATAGCTCGGTTGGTAGAGTGGCCGTGCCAGCAACTTGAGGGTTGCAGGTTCGATTCCCGCTTCCGCCATCTTAGTCACTGCCGTTGTGTCCTTGGGCAAGGCACTTTACCCACCTGCTCCCAGTGCCACCCACACTGGTTTAGATATTGGGTGTCACTATGTAAAGCACTTTGAGTCACTAGAGAAAAGCGCTATATAAAATATAATTCACAAAATTCACTCTGTTAAACAGCAACCAGATTATTTCCCACAATATTGCAAAATAACATGCAAAAAGTTAACACAGATTTGTTAAAGATATATATCCTACATAAACTAATGATTAAAAAGACTTTTCTTGATGATGGACAGCTGAGTAGCTCGAATTGATCCATTTTGCTATTGAATACGTGTTTTTAATTAACAATTTTTACTGTAATATTTTTCTATTTTGTTTCCATTTATACCCCCATTATTTACTTTTTAAATTCGATCTCAAATCTATACACTGTTGCTAGAATTTAAATTTTCCAGAGGAAACTCTCCTGAAGGAAACAATAAAGTACTATCTATCTATCCATCTATCTATCTATCTATCTATCTATCTATCCTTCCATCCACCCATCCATCCATCCATCCATCTATCTATCTATCTATCTATCTATCTATCTATCTATCTATCTATCTATCTATCTATCTATCTATCTATCTATCTATCTATCCATCCATCCATCCATCTATCTTTCTAAATCCAAACGCAGAAAAAATCATTGGGTGGTCCATCAGGTGGGACTGTCAGTTCAATCAGGTTGGCCTTGCCAAGGAAGCACAGCTGATTAGCAACAGGTCACAACGATCAGATGAAACTTTAGAGCAGGGGTCCCCAAACTTTTGGAAGTTGGGGGGCCGAACTGGGTGACAACAATTTGGGTCAATATAGGCCAAAAGTTTGGACACACCTTTTCATTCAATGCATTTTCTTTATTTTCATGACTATTTACACTGTAGATTGGCACTGAAGGCTTCAAAGCTAAGAATGAACACATGAGGAGATGTGTACTTAACAAAAAAAGGTGAAATAACTGAAAACAGGTTTTATCTTCTAGTTTCTTCAAAATAGACTGTTTTGCACACTCTTGGCACTCTTTCAATGAGCTTCAAGAGGCCAAACAGTTCAATTTTTGTTTCATCTGACCACATAACTTTTCTCCAGAGGGTCTTATCTTTGTCCACGTGATGTCAGATGAAAACAAAAATTGAGCTGTTTGGCCACAATACCCAGCAATATGTTTGGAGAAGAAAATGTGAGGCCTCTAATCCCAGGAACACCATACCTACCGTCAAGCTTGGTGGTGGTAGTATTATGCTCTGGGCCTGTTTTGCTGCCAATGGACCTGGTGCTTTACAGAGAGTAAATGGGACAATGAAAAAGGAGGATTACCTCCAAATTCTTCAGGACAACGTAAAATCATCAGCCCGGAGGTTGGGTCTTGAGCGCAGTTCGGGTGTTCCAACAGGACAATGACTCCATACACATGTCAAAAATGGTAAAGGAATGGCTAAATCAGGCTAGAATTAAGGTTTTAGAATGGCCTTCCCAAAGTCCTGACTTAAACGTGTGGACAATGCTGAAGAAACAAGTCCATGTCGGAAAACCAACACATTAAGCTGAAATGCACCAATTTTGTCAAGAGGAGTGGTCAAAAATTCAACCATAAGCTTGTGGATGGCTACCAAAAGTGCCTTATTGCAGTGGAACTTGCCAAGGGACATGTAACCAAAAATTAACATTGCTGTAGGTATACTTTTGACCCAGAAGATTTGGTCACATTTTCAGTAGACCCATAATAAATTCATGAAAGAACCACACTTCAATAATGTTTTTTGTGACCAACAAGTATGTGCTCCAATCACTCTATCACCAAAAAATAAGAGTTGTAGAAATCATTGGAAACTCAAGATAGCCACAACGTTATGTCCTTCACAAGTGTATGTAAACTTTTGACCACGACTGTGTATGTATATATATATATATATATATATATATATATATATATACATATATATATATATATATATATATATATATATATATATATATATATATATATATATATATATATATATTCATATATTTATATATATATATTAGGGGTGTGGGAAAAAATCGATTCGAATACGAATCGAATCGTTTACGTTGTGCGATTCAGAATCAATTCTCATTTTTAAAAAATCCATTTTTTTAAATCTTTTTTTAATCAATACAACAAACCACTACACAGCAATACCATAACAATGCAATCCAATTCCAAAACCAAACCTGACTCGGCAACACTCAGATCTGCAATAAACAGAGCAATTGAGAGAAGACAAACACGACACAGAACAAACCAAAAGTAATGAAACAAAAATTAATATTATCAACAACAGTATCAATATTAATTATAATTTCAGCATAGCAGTGATTAAAAATCCCCCATTGACATTATCATTAGACATTTATAAAAATAATAAAAAAGAACAATAGTGTCACAGTGGCTTACACTTGCATCGCATCTCATAAGCTTGACAACACACTGTGTCCAATGTTTTCACAAAAATAAAATAAGTCATATTTTTAGTTCGTTTAATTGTTAAAACAAATTTACATTATTGCAATCAATTGATAAAACATTGTCTTTTACAATTATAAAAGCTTTTTTTTTTTAAATCTACTACTCTGCTAGCATGTCAGCAGACTGGGGTAGATCCTGCTGAATTCCTATATATTGAATGAATACAGAATCGTCTTGAATCGAAAAAATATTGTTTTTGAATCGAGAATCGAATCGAATCAAAAAAATCGATATATTATCGAATCGTGACCCCAAGAATCGATATTGAATCAAATGGTGGGACACCCAAAGATTCACAGCCCTAATATATATATATATATATAAATACATATATATATATATACATATATATATATATACATACAGTATATATATATATATATATATATATATATATATATAGATAGATAGATAGATATATCACTGTATATATATACAGTACACTAATTGACTTAAAGACTGCAAACTTGGCAATGATGTAATGTTATTGATGGGAAAATGCATTTTGAGACAATATAATTTTCCTGAGCGGATAGGAGACACCAATAATAATAAGTGGTAGAAAATGGATTCAAAAGGATAGATTTTAAAAAACACCAATTAAAAAAACCCAAAACATTTTTTTTTTTTACACTTGGGACCCCCCACGGGCCGCATTTTGGAAGCTGGCGGGCTGTATCCGGCTCATAGTTTAGAGGAAGACATGAGGGTGTCAAGGTAAAGAAATTATATTATTAAGTTCATGTCCTCCATGACAGTTGAACTGTAATGGAGGAGTTTTGTCATTGTTTACATTACAGCGCTATTATTTCTTAGTTCCACTTCCTGTTACTTGTAGTCTGAGCGCTTGTCATTTCAGCTGTTCTTGATTATCAATCTGGAGACAGGCTAGTTTCTGGTGGTCAGTCAGCAAGCTTCTTATGCCACTGGACGACGCTGGATCATTACTGCAAATGTTTGTGCTTAGTGCCTCCTTGCTGCATTGAGTTTTTTTTCTTCTTTTCAGCGCCTGTAAGCTTTTACACTCTCTCGTTTGCCGCTCTTGTCATCCATGCTGGTTCTCCCGTTTTTTTTTGCCTCATTAAATCTTTTTATTTTGCATGTTGCCTCTTTTCTCTGCAACCCGGGGTCACGCCGCAAGCAACATCTTGTGCCTCGGTGACGGAAAATGAGTATGTTTACCCTCCTACAAATACTTACTTTTTATACAAAGTTATATTGTACAAGACGGTGACAGAACAACTAAAAAATAAGTATTTTATATCTTGTCAACCAGCCAGCTTTGAGACGCCTAAAGACTGGTTATGGCCCTTTGATACACACAAATAAGTCCTGTCTCTTTAGACACATCCATCCATTTTCTACAGCTTATTTCCTTTGAGGTCGTGGGGGCGCTGGTGCCTATCTAAGCTACAATCGGGCGGAAGGCGGCGTACACCCTGGACAAGTCGCCATCTCATCGCAGTCTTTCGACACAAGTCACTAAAACTCTCTCTTCCATTCAAACCTCTACAAGACTGCACACGACTAAAATTGGATACAATACCATCAACAAGAAGCTTAGTGAGAAAGAGCCATAAATTGGTAATTAATAAGTTCATTAATTTGGAAAAATTCTTAACACAATCACAAGTCGTGACTCCTGCTAGTCAAAGGCTGGATTGCTGCATGTGGAACGTGCGCTGATTAAACCCCTGTGCGCCTCGTGTTCTTATCCCCAGGCAGTACCCTGCATGCCTGGATCTTGGGTGTGGCGCCTTCAGCGGCCACCTGTGTTTAATCACCAGGTTAAACCATGAAGCTAGAAACACGTCCTGTCCATTGCTAATTATTGTTTACTGTGTGGGTATTCAGTACACCAGTGGTTCTCAACCTTTTTTCAGCAATGTGCCCCCTGTGAACATTTTTTTAATTCAAGTACCCCCTAATCAAAGCAAACCATTTTTGGTTGAAAAAAGGAGATAAAAAAGTCAAATACAGCACTATTTCATCAGTTTCTGATTTATTAAATTGTATAACAGTGCAAAATATTGCTCATTTGTAGTGGTCTTTATTGAACTATTTGGAAAAAAATGTATAAAAATGATTAAAAACTTGTTGAAAAATAACCAAGTGATTCAATTATAATTAAAGAGTTCCACTTAAAGTGCCCTCTTTGGGGATTGTAATAGATATCCATCTGGATTCATGAACTTAATTCTAAACATTTCTTCACAAAAAAAGAATATTTTAAACATAAACAATATTTATGGAACATTTCCACAAAAACATCTAGCTGTCAACAATGACTATTGCATTTTTGCATTTCTTTTCACATTTTATGAACTTACATTCAAATGTTGTTGAAGTATTATTCAATAAACATATTTATAAAGGATTTTTGAATTGTGCCATTTTTAGAATATTTAAAAAAAAATCTCACATACCCCTTGGCATAGTTTCAAGTACCCCCAGGGGTATGCGTACCCCCATTTGAGAACCACTGCAGTACGCTTCTGTACTGAGGGGTGCTCAAAAAAACGATTCACATCCAAATTGAGATTTTATTTTATTTTGATTATAAATCAATTCATAATTTATTAGAATCGATATGAACATTTTTAATTTAAGTTTTCGTTTAAAAAAAAGCATGTATTATTATTATTATTATTATTATTATTAGTAGTAGTAGTAGAAGTAGTAGTAGTAGTATAATTGTTGATACTGCTGTGTTTTATGAATTTTTGTTTTTCCTTTTTTTGGTATTTTGTTTTTAATTAATAGTTTAGTTCTTTGTCTTCTCAATTGCTTTGTAAATTTCGGTAACACATTAGTATAGTGAACACATATCCACCATTAATGAGTTGCTTATTATCATGCAAATTAGTAAAATATTGGCTCTTAATTACTCATTATTAAGTACTTATCAATATCTTATTCTGCATGGCCTTATTATACAACCAGTAAGCCATTAATTAGGAGTCTTCCCTCAATGACCTCAGCATTATTGCTTATTAGTATCCCTAACCCTAACCCTTATATGTTCCCCTAGTGTCCAAATAACTCTAAATTAAGTCTTTATTACTTTAATTAGAAAATAATTAATGGTGAATGTGTTCCCCGTGTTAAAGTGTTACCTACATTTCTATCGTAAATATTGTAAAGCTTTATCTAAATGGATTGATTAACCTTCTGTGATTTTTGTAAATACAATTTTAACAATATGTTTTTTAGGCCAAAACTGTGCCTAAAAGTTGTATGTGAGCAGCCAAAAGATGTTGTAACCTTTAATTGTCTTGAAAATCTTTTATTAAAATGTATATCCCAAATAATACATTACGAGAATCGTGTTAAATCGAGAATCAATTCAGAGTTGAATCATGAGGTACCCAAAGATTCCCACTTCTATTCTGTACTGCACTAATTGGCAGTGGATCGAAAAATTTTAGTATTAATTAATGTACTGTTACATCCTTAATCTCAGTTGCTAGAAAGCGCATATTTAAAAACATATATTTGTCCCCCAGTGTTATTTAACATTAACACTTGTTATTGGTATGTTTGAGTATGATGAGTACATTAAATCTACTGCAGATATGACAACTTAGTATTCAGCATTCTTCATGTCTGGTAGAAAAGGTCAAGTGTCTGGTCAGTCAATCTTTCTGCGGATAGGCCTTGACTCTAAATGTCCTCTTGATGTCCTCTTGGGCTTGGTGAGTGTGTGTGTGTGCCTGTATCTTTCCGGGCTTGTTCCAACATGGCATTTTCCAGCGTCTCGGCTGATATAAGGGCAACAGTTCAAAGAACAGGACTAACTGCACCCATCACCCTTGAGATTCCTTCAGATCACCTTTAGCAATAAATCAAACAAAGATTAGGGACGTCCCGAAATGGTGTGGTAATTGGTCTGATAACGGCAAAAAGACCAAGTTGAGGATTTTATCGGCTTGCATGTAAAATGTTCGTTATAAACATTATGTCACTTCCTGTCAACCGGTAAAGACATAAGTAAAAGCTCCCCTATTACTATTGGAGTTTTCATGACCACGTAAAATGATCAAAGATACGGGGGAGCTTGCTGACAGCGTCAATCTGAACTTTGTCCAGCGGGAGGAAAGGAATCACTAAAAGACGCAAAGTGCTGTTAACTGTTGAGACTAACCAGCTACAACGCTATCTCATGCGGTTTTCTAGCAAGCTGTTGGAGTTACAGAGAAATAAACTATTTCTGATCAGGCCGACACCTCCAACTCGGACTCCTTCTACCGCAGGGTACGAGAATAGTTGAGTTAAACCAGTTGTGAGTGCTGCTATGGCTAAACAGAGGCAATGTCAGGTGGCTGCTGAGCAACAATGAATAATCAAAATCAAAGAAACTGTCACTGTCTCTGTCTGTCTGTGTTTGTCTCCGTGTGTGTCTTTAGAAGAGTGGCCGTGTTTTGGGCGTAGGCTTGGCTCCAGCTCTCAGCCTGGCACAGCTGATCCAAGCTCCCTAATCACTCACCTGCCTGCCATCAACTCATCACCTGCAGCCTACAAATGTTTGGTCCTCACTCGGTGCGATCCCCGAGTGAGGTCTTCATTGGAGTGTGGAAAAAGAAGTGGAAAAAGGTACTTAAATGTTGTTACAACTGAGCTTCGTTCAAAAGTGCTGTCCTGAGTGCACAGCTCCAAGCTGGCTTGCCATTCGAGAGTAAATCGGACCGTTTTTCTTCTGGCGCAGTGTTTTTGGTAGCCTTCCATGAGAAGGGAGGCTAGAGAATGTGTGTCCGCTTGCTTTGTCTGTGCCCGCAATAAGCCTTCTTATCAGGCTCCTACTGGACTTTTGAGGCTATTGCCTATCCTCTCCTGCCCTTGGTCACTTATTGATTTGAATTTTGTTACGGGACTTTCGCCCTCAAATGGCAACACAGTCATTCTTACCATGATGGACTGCTTTTCAAAGATGGTACATTTTGTAGCTTGAACTAAGCTACCGTCGTCCCTGGGGACCGCCAACCTCTTGATTTAGCATGTGTTACCGGTGCATGGCATCCCGATTGATATGGCCACTGACAGGGGTCCACCATTTTCGTCCGCAGTCTGGAAGGTTTTCTGCAAGTCCCTGGGAGCATCACCGAGTTCGTCTTGAGGTTGCCATCCACAGACAAATGGCCAGACGGAGCGACCAAACATAAACTTGGAAGCCACTATACGCTGTGTCTGCCACAATTAAGCCCCTTCATGGCCATACAACATGCCATGGATTGAATATGTGCACAACTCCCTGGTTAGTTCTGCCACAGGGGTCTCTCCCTTCCACGGTGCCTGCAGTTTTCAGCCACCAGCTTACCCATCTCTGAAGTCAGAGGTTGCCGTACCATAAGTCGTCAACCATCTATGCCGTGCACGCCTGGCCTGGCTTAACACTCGGGCTGCCCTCTTCCGCACCCTTTTGCATAACAGCAATTGGCAAATCGTCACCAGGTCCCTGCACCAGAGTAGAGCGTAACCTGAAATTGGCAAATCGTGATCAAGTCCCTGAGTACAGACTTGGTCAGAGGGTTTGGCCGTCCATCAGAGACCTACTGCTGTACACAGAGTCTCATAAAGTTTAACCCACGTTTATTGGACCCTACACAATTTAATGCATCATCTGCCCCTGAGCCCTCCAGAGGTGCCTCCTCTTCCACCCAGGCTGATCGACGGTCATCCTGCTTGTTCTCTGAAGGCCATTTTAGATGTAAGAAGAACAGGGAGGGGTATCCAGTACCAGAATATATTTCAAGGGTATCCCAAATGCTCATCCTTGACCCTTCCCTTTCTGTCTGATTTGTCAGACGGAAGTTCTTTTCCTTGTTTTTGTTTTTGCCTTCCTTTTTGTTTTTCTTTTCCTTTTTGTTTTTCTTTCTCTCCTCAGTTACCATGGCACCAGAAGCTACGTGATAGCAGGCTACGGGATTAGCCGTAAACTAAATTTTTGCGTCAGCGGCTGAATGGCTTTGATTTTGTAATGTACAACACAATGTGATAGGACACCAATCGGTACTGACTGAAAAACATAATCACATTAAAGTATCTTTAAAGTATTAGCCCGCATTTCATGTTTTGTCTGTACACAGCTAGCTCAACAGTTGTAGTTGTAGTTGTGCTGCATGTATCATGATCAATATCATGTGACTTACTTAATGGACAGTTTTCCGTTTGGTCCTGCCGGCCAAAGACATATTCTTCTGGTTTAGTTTGAGTAAGCACTTAATTTATATCGGCATAGCTTGGCTCCGAACTTTACATTTGCAGCTTCCGTCTGATCCGACATTACACCCTTCCTTCGTACTCACTTTTTTACCAACAGTTCATCCTCTGTATGTTCAGCTTCAAAAAGATAAGATTGCGAATCCTCATTTGTCCAAAAATAGTTGTCTTTTTCTTATATTACCAAGCCTACCATATTTAGAACACACTGTTGCTGGAAATAGGAACACACATTTGTTGCCAGTAGACGGAAGTGCGTTGCTAAGGAAACGGAAATAAATGACGATAACGAAATAAGTTAGGAATGCATAAAATGACCAAAATATGGTAAATGTTTTGCATATTATTATTATCGTGTGTGTTACTACATTATATATACCGGTATACTTGCTATGTGTATATAAAACATTGATGGAGAGATTTGAAGTTGTATTATAGAGGGTTTTAAAGGCTACAATGGTGACTGCCATTAGCCGCATCTTGCACACGTTTTTTATCATCTTTAAAATCATAAAAAAAAGACATGTGTTTTTGTCTCCCATAATGATTGTGAACGATAGGTAAAATTCCCCAAAAAAGTGCATCGTCGGTCCACTGTGATTAAATGTTTTTTTCTGACTTAGCATGTTGTTCAAAGTATATTCTTGCATTTTGGCTTGAGCTTGCATACAGATTTGTCTTCTTTTGGCAGTGGCTCCAAAATTACATCAAGGCGAGCGAAATGTCCTTATCTGGACTTTTAGTCTAGCTCTCAACCAGAGGGAGAGGAGCTTCTCCTATCTGTTTCTTGCAATGAAGAAACAAAAAAATAGGTAGGATAAAGTATTATTTTATATAATCTTGGCATGCACACAATAACTGTGACATGCAATATCCAGGGACAGAAATTCTGCCAAGAGTATCTTTTTCTTAATGCAGCTAGTCAGCTCTATTGCCGAGTGTGCAGGTGTATCTAATGAAGTTTATTGTCGACTATCTGGAAAAAAAAAATACTTTAAAATATATATTTAGAAAGTGTAAATATTTTGTAAAGATTAATTTTGATACTTTTTAAGAAAGTGCGGCAGGGTTTCAAACGCCTCCACAAATTACATTTGTTTACATTTCACTGTATACATGTGACAATAAAATATTTCCTTCATCTTTGAATATTAGTAAAACTAAAATATAATAGTACTAAAAACGAAATGGGAATAATTAGGGTGAACTTAATCACATTTCTAGGTGTAATAATGATCAAATTAACTGGGAATCTCATATAAAAATATGCAACATAATGTAATAATCCCAGGAAAGTAGGCTCACTCGACTTCTCGCTTTGTCTTGTCTTTATTGCACAAGGTATAATTTAACCTCAAACAGCTCTCATGTGTCTCCATCCCTTTTCCCGGCAAAACTCTCACTCAGACTTCCTATCGACAACGTCACTTCCCTATCTCTCCCGGAAGTCCCGCCCCCCCAGCCAAAGTAATTGGCTAACACCCCGTAGCCAACCGCTACACCCCCCTCCGCTCCCCCCCTTACAAAAAGTCTTCGCCCTCGAGGACTGACCCGTAAGGCAACATTTGGTAACATCACAACAGCATGTAAATCAGAGCAACATATTAGTGCAAACAAAACAATGTAGACAACGTAACCCTTAAACCGTAACCCCCCCCCCCCCCACCCCCCCCCCCCCCGCCCCATTTTCGCTCAGTCTAAGGACACCACAAAGAATTGCAAGCGGTCCGGACGCCTCCTTTTCCGCTCCCTTCCAGTCTCCAGGAGTGGGGCAGCTGGGTCGGGTGTGCCAGTCCTCGGGAGGGAAATGGAGGGGGCGGGGGACACTAGGGGTGGGGGGATTGGTTACCCCCTAGGGTGTAAGCGGGGGATTGTGAAAGGGCTGGGTGGGCAAGGGAGAGCTCACCTGTGTATCCGAGGCAGGGGAAGGGGGACCCCCGATAGGGGTTAATCTGTCTGTGTGGAGGGTAACATTCCTTCCGCGGGGGAGGGCAGCTGGACACGAGACACAACCTCTCCCAGCTTCTGGAGTATCCTACAGGGCCCTGACCATTTACTGTCCAGCTTGGGACTGCGGTTCTTCTTCCGAATCGTGTTGTAAACCCAGACCAACTCGCCTGGCACGATGTCCCTCCCTCGGTTCGTCACGTCAAAGTAGCGCTTTTGTTTCACACCAGCTACCTGCACCTGCTCTCGAGCGAAACTGTGGGCTGAGTCGAGCTGGTCCTGTAATTTCTTGGCGTACTCTGGCCCTGCAGCGAAGGCCGGGGCATCAGGTGGACGGCCAAAGGCCAGCTCTGCTGGTGTGCGCATCTCTCTCCCTAGCATGAGAAGCGCCAGTGTGCACTCCGTGGATTCCTGGACAGCAGAGCGACACGCCATCAGCACCAGTGGTAGGGGTTTGTCCCTGTCATGCTGGTGGCGGGAGGTGACAATGGCGAGCTGGTCTCCCAGGTTGCGGTGTAATCGCACCACCAACCCATCACTCTGAGGGTTCAATGGGGTAGTGTGTGTTTTGTGGATACCAAAGCGCTCGCACAAGGCGGCGAAAACCTGGGACTCAAAGTTTGTGCCCCGGTCACTGTGGAGAGACGCCATGATGCCAAACCGACTTGTCATGCCCTCCACCTGGGCATCAAGAATGGTCTCTGCCTCCTGGTTAGGAATGCCGTATGCCTCTGGCCACTTAGTAAAACAGTCAATGGCTGAAAGTACATAGCGGTTCCCCTTGTCAGACCGTGGGTATGACCCTCTAATGTCAATCCCCACCCAGTCCATGGGGCACCCCACTGGGAACTGTTGGAGCGGTGCCTGTGAGCGTCCAGTGGGGCCTTTGCGGGCAACGCAAGGGTCACAGCGGCGGCAGAAGTCTTCCACATCTCTCTTCTGCCGACCCCAATAGAACCCCTGTCGCAGCCGCTTAAGTGTTTTGGCGACCCTAAAATGCCCAGACCCACCTTCCCCATGCACTGCCTTAAGCAGTGCCCCTTGCAGTTTCTTTGGCACCACATCCTGCCACTGTTCTTTCCCCGTGGCCGCAGCCTTAAATGACCGCTGCAGCACGCATTGGGACATCCGCAGTGCGCCAAACATGGCCCACAGGCCCTTGGTAGCCTTGGAAAATGGTGCCACCGCATTCCAAGGCGGGCGCTGCCGAGCCTTTACCCATTGCAAGACAGGATGAAGGTCTGTGTTATCCTCCTGCGCGTGCCTCCAATCAGCATTCGTCACAGTCAACGTTATCAGCCTGACTGACGGCCGCACACTCAGTGCCCTCTGCCTGCCGCTCTTGTTCCTGAGCTTCCCTGCGCTCGCAGTAACGACATCCGTCTGCTGCACAAGGCCGGCGAGAAAGCGCGTCCGCTTAGGTAGGTCTTTATTGTCATTGCAACAAGTACAACGAAACTTTGTTTTCAGCACAAACCTGTTCAAGATTAGTCAAACAAACAGTGTACAGGGTTACAGAACAAAAACGCTGATGGGTCGCCATAAGGCGCCCCGTAAAAGATGGGAAAAAGGTAAACGCTGGGGAAGGATGAGTAAAAAAAATACAATCCAGACTGGGCTCCTAAGGGGGCCCAGTTCGTAGTGAGAAAAAACCTCCATAGCAAAGCACATATACATGTTACAACATACATCTCGAGATATCTAGCAACAGAGGGAAGGTAGTTCAAGGTCATGGTGGTAGGCCGCAGCTCTCAGGCGCTGACCATCCATTCATCACCCCTACGGGATTAGCGTCGAGGGCGTCGGATTGGGGGACAGGAGGGTGTATGTGTGGCGTATATTATTTTTGTGGATGTGTGTGTGTGTGTGTGTGTATAAGCCCATAGTGTGTCTCTGTTCCGCGGCCTTGAGGTATTTGCCGTCGCTAGTCCAAAGTCCACAACAACAGGTGTGTGTCCATGAGAGACAAGAAGGGAGTTTGTTGTGTCTTCCTGCAGTGATCTTCAGGAGAGTCTCGAAGCCAGGGAAAATATCCAAGTTAAAATGATTTGTATGCGAGTGAAAATAAAATTTGCTTTTCACTCTAAAATTGTCTATGACTGGTCCTCAAAAACTGCGGGGTAGACGGTCTGATGTAATCCACAGTTCTTCCCGCATCCTCCAATCATTTGTGGCAGCTTCCAATTTGTCAACAAACCAGAGCAACGCTTACTCCTATCAGCAGATGTCCTGTTGTCATAGTTCCGAATAGGTGGATATCTTCACGTCCTCGACAGAAAAGGGTCGCCAGGCCCTCCTTCCTCTCCCAAGAGTCCGTCGTGTGTCCAGCAACAACCGCTTCGTCACGACAGCAGATTTCCCAAAACCCAAGATCTTGTCAATTTTGTTGAAGCCAGTTAAATAGTTCCAATGTTTAGAATTGGAGAGCAGTGCAAAAAGAGGCAACAAGAAAGTTAAGACAAGACAAAACAAAAAAGCAAGCAGGAGAGTGGCGAGCACCTGGCCGATGCTCTATTTCAAAGTCATATCCTTGTAGCACTTCCAACCACCTGGTGACCTGCCCCTCCGGCTCCCGGAAAGTCATTAGCCACTGGAGGGCAGAGTGGTCAGTCCTAATCACAAAGGGGAGGCCACACAGGTAGTATTTAATGTGTCTGATAGAGCGCACCACTGCCAGGAGTTCTCGGCGAGTGACACAGTAATTACGTTCCGACTTTGTGAGTTTCTGGCTGAAGTATGCCACCACCCTCTCCCCTTCCTGCCACGGCTGTGCAAGTACGCCCCCCACCCCCACTCCGCTAGCATCAGTGTCCAGTAAGAAGGGCAGGACGAGGTCAGGTGGGGCGAGTACCGGGGCCTCACACAGGGCCTGTTTCAACCCCCAGAATGCCTCCTGGCACCCTTTGGCCCACACAAAGTCTTTGCCTTTTTCCAGCAAACGTTATAGGGGCGTGGCGATTGTAGCAAAACCCCGCACGTGCCTGCGATAGTAAGAGGCAAGCCCAACGAAGCTCTTCAGCTGTCCTTGGTCTCGAGGGGCGGGCCAGTCTCTCACAGCCCGCACTTTCTCGCACATGGCGCCAATGCAAGCGACACCCAGCTCATGTCTCAAGAAGGTTACTTCTCGTCGCATGAAACTGCATTTCTCAGGTTGCAGTTTAAGGCCCGCTGCTCGAATCCTCTCCAGGACTATCCTCAGGGACCCCAGAGCTGCATAGAAAGAACGCCCATGTACCAGAATGTCGTCCAGGTATACCAGGCACTCTTGGCAGGGAATTCCAGCCAGCACTTTGTCCAGACGCTGGGCAAAAGTGGCAGGTGCATTACAGAGCCCAAAACTAAGGACTTTGAATTGCCACAAGCCCCGGCCAGTACAGAAGGCAGATTTAGGGCGATATTCGTGAGAAAGGGGTACTTGGTAATATCTGCTTTTAAGGTCCAGAGTGGTAAACCATGAAGAGCCGGAAACAAGGTCCAGGGACTCATCAATACGGAGAAGGGGGTAAGAGTCCTTTGTGGTCACATTGTTCAACCGTCTGTAATCCACACAGAATCGCCAATCATCAGCCTTCTTCTTCGCGACCATGACCACAGGTTCCGTCCTCTCAGATGGCTCAATAAAGTCGGCCCGCAGCAGGTCATCCACGGCCTTGTCGCATACCTACTGTCAAGCGAGAGGGATGCGGCGCACGTGGCACTTGATGGGCCGCGCCAGGCCAATGTCTATTACATGCTCTGCCAAGTTGGTTCTTCCCACTTCACTCTCATACATTGCAAAGCTGCCCTGAAATTTCATCCGCAGCTGTTTCAGCTGATCCTGTTGCTGTTTTTCCAGGTGTCCGTACTCCTCTCTCCACACCTCTCCCCCGGGTGCCCTGGCTGTGGGCAAGGGGCTGCCCAGGGCTGGTATCCCCGGGTAGTAAACAGTTCTGTCTCCCCCCTCATTGGTGGAAGGGAGACAGGGCGAGGGCAGGAGTAGTAACTTGGTGTGGTGTGAGGCAACAAGAATGCAGAGGCATACGGTGAAACGGGTAAGGGCCCCGGAACTAGGGTAACAATGGCAACTGTTGGGCCTCCCGGAAAGTTAAGTGTACCTCTCCCCCATGTCACCGCCCTCAGTAGTTCGGTAATTTCTGTCGCCCAAGCCAGAGCCCCGTCACCAGACTGGAGTGACGACACAGCCCTCACTGGGTGGGGTTTGATTTCCAGTTCCCCTGCTGCAGCCTCACTTTCCAGTATCTCCCTCTCAACAGCAGCTTCCAGTGCCTCCTGCATGGACCTCAGGTGCTGAAGCTGCACTTGCACGCGCAGGTCAGGAGGTGTAATGGCTCCAACAAACAGGTCAGTTGCGAGCTCGTTTCGTGCTCGTTTCGTGTGTGATAATCTTGGGTACTTAATTTAAACGTTTTAATTAATCAACATGCACACAAAGGAATAAGAGGAAAGAGTCACTGCAGAGACTGTCTTCGGAGGTGTGTGTTTGTCTCCATCTCTGGGCATACATTTAATGTCACGGATGACAATTTTTAGATGAGGTGGCGACTTGTCTAGGGTGTACCCCGCCTTCCGCCTGATTGTAGCTGAGATAGGCGCCAGCGCAGCAACCCCAAAAAGGAATAAGTGGTAGGAAATGGATGGATGGCAAAATCTTCCTAATATCCAGATGAAAGGCATGATTTATTATCTAAAATAATTTTGATGAGCCCGGACAAGCAGCAGGACATCGTGGCCAGCTTACAGTAAAGCGGCAGAAGGCTACTGAGCTGTGTGTTAGCAATCCCTCGCTAAATTTGTTAATCTGCGCTCGCACCTATAATTGAATCGAATTAAAGTACAAACACAATTTCAATATGAGTTGGGAAATTGTGTTGGATGTAAATAAAAACAGAATAAAATGATTTGCAAATCATTTTCATCTCATATTCAGTTGAATATGCTACAAAGACCACATATTTGATGTTCAAACTGATAAACATTTTTTTGTGTACACATAATCATTAACTTTAGAATTTAATGCCAGCAAAACGTGACAAAAAAGTTGGGAAAGGTGGCAATAAATACTGATAAAGTTGAGGAATGCTTATCAAACACTTATTTGGAACATTCCACAGGTGTGCAGGCTAATTGGGAACAGGTGGGTGCCATGATTGGGTATAAAAACAGCTTCCCAAAAAATGCTCAGTCTTTCAACGGATAGGATGGGGCGAGGTACACCCCTTTGTCCACAACTGCGTGAGCAAATAGTCAAACAGTTTAAGAACAACGTTTCTCATAGTGCAATTGAATGAAATTTAGGGATTTCAACAGGTTATGTTAATGAGTGTAAATTGATGTTGGTCGATCTGTACAATCTGCTGTCTCTCATTTAAGTAGCTCTACTGCCATTTCTCTGCCAATCCCCCTATGCCATAGGTTGCCAGTTTATTTCCCAAAATCTGGTGGTCAATGGTATCCAAAGCCTTTTGCAGGTCTATAAAAAAATCCTATAACAAATTAGTTGTTCTCGATACCATTAGTAATGTTCTCTATTAAGTAAATTAAAAATAATGAAGTTGACTTATTTTGTTGGAACCCATATTGACAATCAGACAATAATTTGTGCTTTTCAATGAAGCTTTTCTATTATCAAATAATTTTTCCAATATTTTTGACAACTGTGGCTGAAGGGAGACGGGCCGGTAATTTGCGAAGTGGTGTTTGTCTCCAGATTTGAAGATGGAGATGACTTTTGAGAGTTTCATTTATAAACAAAATTGTCCAAGTTAAAAAGATGAATTGCAGATGTGTGTGAATGGTTTCAATGACTTCTTCCGTTACGTTCCGGAACATCCTCATGTCGAGGTCATAAATGTCACGTGACGTTTTGTTTTTGCTTTTCTGAATAACCTCAAAGACTTTCTTTTTAACAGTCAGAACATCGAGTAAGAATTTTTTTCAATAAGTTCCATGGGCTGTTCATTATTAATTGGGATTTTTTTTTCTGTCAGCTCAGGCCTAATATTAACAAAAAACATATTGAAGCCGTCAGCAATCATCTTCTTGTCACTTATGATTTGGTCGTTCTCAACAAAAAACTCCGGATAACAAGGACTGTTTGAACCATGCCCAATAATTCTATTAAATCCCTTCCAAATTCCCTTTATATAATTATTTTTTTGGATTAATCGTTTTGTGGTGTATTATTTTTTGCTTGATCTTTACATGCTGGTTAATTTATTGTTATGTGTTTTGTACTTTTGTTCCGTTTCTATGGTTTGATGCCTTAAACAAGTCCTATATGAATATTTGTTCTCTTTACAAGCGTTCACAAGCCCTTTGGTTATCCATGGAGTTTTTGTGGAGTTAGTTATCGTGCATTTTTTGATGGGGCAGTGTGTATCATTAAGTGAGAAATAAATGTCATGAAATAAATAAGCTGCATTTATAACCTACGTTTGAAAAATAACTGCAGTTTTGTTTCACTAAATCATTCTTAAAGGGCTACTGAAATGAGATTTTCTTATTTAAACGGGGATAGCAGGTCCATTCTATGTGTCATACTTGATCATTTCGCGATATTGCCATATTTTTGCTGAAAAGATTTAGTAGAGAACATCGACGATAAAGTTCGCAACTTTTGGTCGTTAACAGAAAAGCCCTGCCTTTACCGGAAGTCACAGACGATAACGTCACCCGTTGAAGGCTCCTCACATCCTCACATTGTTTTTAATGGGAGCCTCAAACAAAAAGAGCTATGCGGACCGAGAAAACGTCAATTTCCCCAATAATTTGAGCGATGATGAAGGATTCGTGTTTGAGGATATTGATACCGACGGACTAGAAAAAAAAAAAAAGAATCAAGTTTAAATAAAAAAGACGATTGCATTGGGACAGATTCAGATGTTTTTAGACACATTTACTAGGATAATTCTGGAAAATCCCTTATCTTTCTATTGTGTTGCTAGTGTTTTAGTGAGTTTAAAGGCCTACTGAAACCCACTACTATCGACCACGCAGTCTGATAGTTTATATATCAATGATGAAATATTAACATTGCAACACATGCCAATACGGCCTTTTTAGTTGACCAAATTGCAATTTTAAATTTCCCGGGAGTTTCGTTTTGAAAACGTCGTGTAATGATGACGTGTACGCAAGACGTCACGGGTTTTTAGGAAGTATGAGCGCTACGCACACACACAGCTAAAAGTTGTCTGACTTAACGGCATAATTACACAGTATTTTGGAGATCTGTGTTGCTGAATCTTTTGCAATTTGTTCAATTGATATTGGAGAAGTCACAGTAGAAAGGCGGAGTTGTGAAGCTTTAGCCTTTAGCCACACAAACACACGGTGATTCCTTGTTTAAAATTCCTAGAGGTGAAAATTTACTATGGATCAGAGCGCGGTCAAGCTAACATGAAACACGACGGAATGTCAACCAGCAGGTTTCGGTGAGAAAATTGTGGTTAAAGAGTTGCTTCTTTCCAGAGAAAAGCTGAGCTTGCCCCGTGCATAGCTGCCGTCGACTCCCCTGCGACATTTCCCGTCAAGACATCCGTGGACGTACACCTACGACTATCAGGTACTGTTAAACTCACTAAAACACTAGCAACACAATAGAAAGATAAGGGATTTCCCAGAATTATCCTAGTAAATGTGTCTAAAATCATCGGAATCCCTCCCACTGCAAACACGTTTTTTTTTCTAACTTTTTTTTTTTTCTTGTCCGTCGCTATCAATATCCTCAAACACGAATCTTTCATCCTCGCTCAAAATAATGGGGAAATTGTCGTTTTCCCGGTCCGAATAGCACTTTTTGATGGACGCTCCCATTACAAACAATGTGAATATGTGAGGAGCCCTCAACATGTGACGTCATCGTCTGCGACTTCCATTAAAGGCAGGGCTTTTCTCTTAGCACCGACAGTTGCGAACTTTATTGTGGATATTCTCTACTTATTCCTTTCAGCAAAAATATTGGTAATATCGCGAAATGATCAAGTATGACACATAGAATGGACCTGCTAACCCCGTTTAAATAAGAAATTCTCATTTCAGTGGGCCTTTAATAGTACCTGATAGTCGGAAGGGTGTGTTTACGGGTGTGTTGAGGCCAGTGTCTGATGGAAGTCGACGGCAGCTGTATGGACGGCACAAGCTCAGCTGATCTCCGGTAAGTGGCGACTTTTTACCACAATTTTCTCATCGAAAACTGCTGGTTGACAAGTGGTCGGGATCCATCTTCGCTTGACTGCTCTGATCCATAGTAAAGTTTCACCGGGAATTTTAAACAAGGAATCCCCATGTGTTTGTGTGGCTAAAGGCTAAAACTTCCCAACTCCATCTTTCTACTGTGACTTCTCCAATATTAATTGAACAAATTGCAAAAGATTCAGCAACACAGATGTCCAAAATACTGTGTAATTATGTAGTTAAAGCAGATGACTTTTAGCTGTGTGTGTGCGCAGCGCTAATATTTCCTTACAGTCCGTGGCGTCACGCGTACACGTCAGCATTCCGCAACGTTTTCAACAGGACACTTCGCGGGAAATTTAAAATTGCAATTTAGTAAACTAAAAAGGCCGTATTGGCATGTGTTGCAATGTTAATATTTCATCATTGATATATAAACTATCAGACTGCGTGGTGGGTAGTAGTGGGTTTCAGTAGGCCTTTAAGTGCTGTTAATGATTGTTCTGTTGTGGCTCTTCGATAATATTCACTATTTACAGGTTTGGATGTTTTACTGTTAATATTGTACACCATGAACACCGGTAAATGATAACTGACTTCACTCACTAACAAGCCTTCTGTTACAGTCTG
The DNA here is from genome assembly GCF_033978795.1 of Nerophis ophidion. Lineage (NCBI taxonomy): Eukaryota > Metazoa > Chordata > Actinopteri > Syngnathiformes > Syngnathidae > Nerophis > Nerophis ophidion. The sequence goes on along the minus strand of NC_084623.1, from coordinate 23,353,442 downwards.
ATCTGCAATGTTACAGAATATTTTGTCAATAAGCGTGGTGCTGTGTGTTGTGATTCTTGTGGGTCGTGTGATCAGTGGGAATAAGCCCATAGAGAAAATGGTGTCAATAAATTCTGCTGTGTGTTTGTGTTTATTAGGACTCAAAAGGTTGATATTAAAGTCAATCAATCAATGTCAATCAATGTTTATTTATATAGCCCCAAATCACAAATGTCTCAAAGGACTGCACAAATCATTACAACTACAACATCCTCGGAAGAACCCACAAAAGGGCAAGGAAAACTCACACCCAGTGGGCAGAGAGAATTCACATCCAGTGGGACGCCAGTGACAATGCTGACTATTAGAAACCTTGGAGAGGACCTCAGATGTGGGTAACCCCCCCTCTCTAGTCACCCCGTTCTATATATTTTTTGTTTCTCTTAAATAATTTTTTCATCCATTCATTAAATATTTTCAAGTCGGATCCTGGTGTCCTAGAAACGCAGCTTACAATAATGTGTTTCCTGTTTGAAAATGATAATTCCACAGTGACGCACTCAAAGAGTTCCTCAACCGCTAAATACAAATCATTTACAATACTACAGCTGATATTTGTGTCCACATACAGAGCCACACCTCCTCCTCTCTTATTTTTACGGTTGGTGCAAAATATTTCGTACCCGTCCATCCATTTCCTACCGCTTGTCCCTTTTGGGGTTGCGGGGGGTGCTGGAGCCTATCTCAGCTGCATTCGGGCGGAAGGTGGGACACACCCTGGACAAGTCGCCACACAACATTCACACTCAGATTCACACACTAGCGCAAATTTAGTGTTGCCAATCAACCTATCCCCAGGTGCATGTCTTTGGAGGTGGGAGGAAGCCGGAGTACCTGAGGGGAACCCACGCAGTCATGGGGAGAACATGCAAACTCCACACAGAAAGATCCCGAGCCCGGGATTGAACCCAGGACTACTCAGGACCTTCGTATTGTAAGGCATATGCACTAACCCCTGTTTTAACCGTGCTACCCCATTTCGTACCCATTTAATTCAAACTCCATCCATCCATTTCCTACCGCTTATTCCCTTTGGGGTCGCAAGGGGTGCTGGTGCCTATCTCAGCTACAATCGGGCGGAAGGCAGTGTACACCCTGGACAAGTCGACACCTCATCGCCAGGGGCGTCACTAGACCTAATACTGTACTGGGGCACAAATAATTCATGTCAGCGTGCAAAGCGCGCAAGGAAAAACATTTTTAGCACTTATTTATCATAAAAAATACATAGTACAATAGTGCTTTAAACTATGAAATCATATCAGATGATGTTGTATGGATCTTTGATTAACCACCTGAAATTAACTAATGCATTTGACCTACTTGTCCACTTTTTTACTCCAGACTTCTAAACTGCTACTGGTAAAAGCAAAAAGGAAGAGCAATGAATCTTTTTGAAATATATATTGCAGTAATCATCTGCAAATTTAACATCTACGAAAGTAAAACAAAAAATAAAGCACCCCTACATCTCTGGGTTCTTTTATATTATTTAATTTCCATTTATGGCAATGTGGCTAATCCTATTTCAGATACACAAAACTATAAAATATACACAAAACAATAAAGCCACAGTAGTAGAATAAATTAACTGTTGTGTGTCTGTTCAGGGAATCATTTTCTGAGATGTAAACTGTTATGTCTCGTTTTCATTTTTTGCAAAGTGGTCAATCACTCTGGACAGACATGGAAATATTACAGTAACTGTTATACAGTTGACCAGTGGTTCCCAACTGCTGGCTCCTGACATAAAAGTTTATTGTGTGTCATTTTCAGTGAGTCGCAGTCACATGTGTGCATGAAAAACAAAAGTTTTAGGGAGAAAACAATTAAATTGTGGCAACAAAACCAGATTATTTTAGCCTTTTTTCTAGTGACTATTAGTGAGTATTTTAGCAAAAGGCAAACCGACTAACAAGTTGGAGGACGACTCAGGAGAGACATGGAAATATATTTTTTTAAAATCTAAATGGGGCAACAAAACCCGATATTTTCAGCCATCTTTCTGAAAACAAATACAGAAATGTTACTATTTTTTCTGGAAACAAAACCAGATGCTTTAGATGTAGCCATTTTTCTGGTGACAAAACAAGATTATTTTAGTCAAAGTCACACCGAATAACAAGACAGGTCTACTGTGCTATTTTTCTGTGAAATAAACTTGAATGATTTAAAAATTTGGCTCACGACTTGATGATATGGAAAAATGTTTTTCTTCCTGAAGATAAACCATTTGAGAAGCACTCAACTCACACATGCTTACTCCAAATCATCATTGATGCAGAACCAGCAGACAATAACCAACATTATGTTTCATGTTCATTGGAAATTCCCCCGACAGCTCGTACAGCAAATGAATATGTTTGTCTTGATACAAGGAATAACGTTAGCTAACTTAGCATCAACTTAAGACAATGATGTTGCCTAGCTAGCTAGGACTTCACTTACATCTCTCATTCCTCGGTGCTTCTACTCTGCTGCGGGCCAATAACTTTCTGATATCCATCTAGGAGTTACAGTTTGAGTCAAATCAAAATCAAAATAATGTAATGAACAAATTGTTGTTGGCTAATGTTACCTAACTCAGCAGTGATTCGCATCGCCTCTCTCTCTCTCTCTCTCTCTCTCAACTGAAGTCTCTATCCACACGTGAGTGAATACAGGAGCAATCAATTACCATACTAAGTAGTATGTGCGCTGTTGTCTATGTTATGTAGACTTAAAACTCTGAAGCTTTTTTTTTTTTATTGGTGAAATTTATACTGGGGCACGTGCCCCAGTGAAATATGTCTGGCTACGCCCCTGCTCATCGCAGGGCCAACACAGATGGACAGACAACATTCACACTCACATTTACACACTAGGGCCAATTTAGTGTTGCCAATCAACCTATCCCCAAGTGCATGTCTTTGGAAGTGGGGGGAAGCCGGAGTACCCGGAGGAAACCCACGCATACACTGGGAGAACATGCAAACTCCACACAAAAAGTTCCCGAGCCCGGGATTGAACCCAGGACTACTCAGGACCTTCGTATTGTAAGGCATATGCAGTAACCCCTCTTCCACCGTGCTGCTCCATTTTGTACCCATCTAATTCAAACTCATAACCGTATTTTTCGGATTATAAATTGCTCAGGAGTATACGTCGCACTGGCCGAAAATGCATAATAAAGAAGGAAAAAAAACATGTATATAAGTCGCATTTTTGAAGGACATTTATTTGATAAAATCCATCACCAAGAAAAGACATTTGAAAGACAATTTAAAATAAATAAAGAATAGTGAACAACAGGCCTAATAAATGTATGTTATAAGACGCATAAATAACCAACTGAGAAGGTGCCTGGTATTTTAACGTAACATATTATGGTAAGAGTCATTCAAATAACTATAATATATAGAACATGCTATACGTTTACTAAACAATCTGTCACTCCTAATCGATAAATCCGATGAAATATTTTTCCTCGATGTTGCTTCTAAACAACCCTGCCAACTCCAAAGGTATGCGCCGCTTCCTCTTGTCGTTTTCTGCTGCATATTTCAGTAAATCCAGCTTGTAATCTGCAGTTCATGATTTCATTTTCAATCCAATTTTTGTTCAGCCCTTCTTAGTTTTTATAAGCTACAGCCAACGATGAAATGATCCATTTTAATAGCTACGGCAGAAGCATATAGCAGTTAGCAGTTAGCATTCCATGACCCACAATGCACTTCTGCCATGACCCCCGCCACATTCTTATTGGTTGACATGTATGTGACGATTGCTGACGTGTGTGTGACGATTGCTGACATTTTCTTCGTCTCTTCCGGGAATGAGATAAAAAATATTATTTTATATTGTATGGTAATGTGTTAATAATTTCACACATAAGTCGCTCCTGAGTATATGTCGCACCCCCGGCCAAACTATGAAAAAAACTGCAACCTATAGTCCGAAAAATACGGTACTTGTATTGCGAGTAGTCTCTGAAATACCTATAATATTAAAAGGAGAGCCCTGCGATGAGGTGGCGACTTGTCCAGGGTGTACCCTGCCTTCCGCCCGATTGTAGCTGAGATAGGCGCCAGCGCCCCCCGCGACCCCGAAAGGGAATAAGCGGTAGAAAATGGATGGATGGATTAAAAGGAGATTTGACTTGATTCAAATAGTCCTGGATACCTGGATATCATCAAAATGAGACTATTGACTCCAGCTATTAAAATGTACTAGAGATGTGTTATTATCTTGCATAAAGGTTTTATCAAATGTGATGTCATTATAATATAAACCATCATTGTTGCTATTTTAAGAAGCATTTCTATCTGGATCCATTTCGCTCATAAATGTTTTTGATTTGTAGTTGATGTGGTCTGAGAAACTGATCAATTCCAAATTATGGGAGTTCACCAAGTCTATGCATATAGAGTTATTTCAGAAATATGAAAAAACGAAGAGGGTGTGTGATCATAGTCGGATAAATCATTCCTTTGTTCATGAAACATGAACAAGAGAAGAGGGCATCTGGTCAAGGACTGTGGGCCACAGACACGCAACACAAACATGCACATAGCAACTGGACCATTCAAGCAAACACATAAACAATCTCTCATCCACACACACATAAACATAAACTCACACACTGCAGGCAATGAAATAAACATGGAGAAAGAAAAAACAAAAAGCTCCCCCCAAGAGCTTCTAAATATCTGATCGCAAAAAGTAAAAAACTAAAGAAGTAGTAATAACAAAGATATATATATATATATAGATATATATATGTATCATATGGGGCTTCACGGTGGCAGAGGGGTTAGTGCGTCTGCCTCACAATACGAAGTTCCTGCAGTCCTGGGTTCAAATCCAGACTCGGGATCTTTCTGTGTGGAGTTTGCATGTTCTCCCATTCACAGACTCGGGATCTTTCTGTGTGGAGTTTGCATGTTCTCCCCGTGAATGCGTGGGTTCCCTCCGGGTACTCCGGCTTCCTCCCACTTCCAAAGACATGCACCTGGGGATAAGTTGATTGGCAACACTAAATTGGCCCTAGTGTGTGAATGTGAGTGTGAATGTTGTCTGTCTATCTGTGTTGGCCCTGCGATGAGGTGGCGACTTGTCCAGGGTGTACCCCGCCTTCCGCCCGATTGTAGCTGAGATAGGCACCAGCGCCCCCCGCGACCCCAAAAGGGAATAAGCGTTAGAAAATGGATGGATGGATGGATATATATTATATATGAATGAGGTGTAGTAAGTATCACATAGTTAATATGGAACAACTTTAAAATGCAAAAATAGCTTGCTAAATAATTCCCATTCATCACACAATTTTCGTAGTTAGGTTCAAATAACGCCCTGTGATGAGGTGGCGACTTGTCCAGGGTGTCCCATGCCTTCCGCCCGATTGTAGCTGAGATAGGCACCAGCGCCCCCCGCGACCCCAAAGGGAATAAGCGGTAGAAAATGGATGGATGGATGGATGGAAGGTTCAAATAACAGAAAAAAACAACCCAAAAACTGTTATATGTATGGGTTGTACTTGTATAGCGCTTTTCTACTTTCGAGGTACTCAAAGCGCTTTGACACTACTTCCACATTCACCCATTCACACACACATTCACACAATGATGGAGGGAGCTGCCATGCAAGGCGCTAACCAGCACCCATCAGGAGCAAGGGTGAAGTGTCTTGCTCAGGACACAACGGACGTGACGAGATTGGTACTAGGTGGGGATTGAACCAGGGACCCTCGGGTTGCGCACGACCACTCTTTCACTGCGCCTTGCCGTCCCATATGTCTTCTAAATGTACAAAATACCATTGTGGTTTAGTAAAAAAAGAAAAACAGAAAAAAGAAAAAGTCACATGGCAACATGACGCGTCAACGACTCAGGAGGTTAACAGATCCATGCCTGTCTCCAACACAGAAGCACAACGATGAAAAAGTCTCACTGAAGAAAAATCTAACAAAAATAGTCTTACCAAGTGTCCTATGTCCATGTCTGTGTGTGGGTACCCTGAAGTTCAGCGGAGCTTATGAGGCTGCGGAGATGAACTCTTCAGCCTCTGCTGGATTGTCAAAGAAGTGTTGTTGGGAGCCTTTGAAGAGTTTTATTGTTGCCGGATAGATGAGAAACGCTTCAAAGCCAGTTTTTCGAGCGCTGTACATAGTGGAATAGCAGGGTCGTCTCAGCTTGGCCGTCGCGTCACTGTAGTCCGGGGCAAAGCGAACTGAGTTCCCGGAGAGCTAGCCTCATTCATGATGCGGTCCCTATCCGTGTACCGCAGACACTTCATAATCATTAAATAGATAGATGGATAGTACTTTATTGATTCCTTCAGGAACATTTTAATTCGAGCAGCAGTGTCCAGAGTTGAGATCAATCGCCCTGGAACTGGAAGATCGGCGTGGGGGGCCGATGCGAAGGGCCCGCATGAGCTCCGGAGGATTGGCAGCCAAGGCAGGGAACCACTTGGGGATGGAAGACAGCACGTTATTTCCTTCTTCGCCTTCTTTGCTGTTGATTATTCTAATGTTATCCCTCCTGCTTCTGTCCTCGAGATCTATCATGTTTTTCTCAATCTACGTGAGCGTGCTGGTGAAATTGAGCCTAGCGTCCTCTTTGCTCTGGACGCGTGTTTTAAAAGAAGACACTTCATTGCGGACAGATTCTATATCGGCAGCATGCTTGGATAAAGTCTCTTGGATTGATCCTCCAATCGCTGGAATCGCTTTCGGGATCTATTCTCAGCTTCAATGAAAAATTTCCTGAGTAAAGTCTGTTATGTGTGGCGGGTCGGGTCGAGGTTTGTTCTCCCGGAATGCAAGACGGACAGCTCCGGACAACTGCGTGAGATAGATAGATAGATAGATAGATAGTACTTTATTTATTTATTTATTTATTTATTCTGTCAGGATTTCCTTCAGAAAAATTACAATTTTCAGCACAATCCCATTCAAGATCAGACAAACATTGCAGGGAGACAGAACAGGATCGCTGACGGGTCTGCCGGCTTCCAGCGCCCCTTACAAAAAAGATGACATACAGGTAAACAAGGGGGGGAGAAAAAAATAGAAGATTAAAATAAAATTTAAAAAAATCGGTCTTAGCCTAGGCCCTGGAGTGGGGGTGCAGACTGAGGCCAAGCGAAGAAGAAAAAAACAAAACAGAGGTAGGGGAATATTCATAAAAGTAACAAAAAGACAGAAACAAACAAAGGAAAAACGTGCCGATCGCACGAGAAGCTAAGGTAACAACTTAGCACAGAATCAAGGACAAGAATACACCAAAGTGACAGTTGCATCGCGCAAAACAATGAAGCCACACCATCTGTGGGGAGCAACGTGAATAAATAGCTTTCTAATTCGTGCTCAACAGCAGGTGAATGTGCAGAGCACTAGTCAGAGGCAGGTAAAACTAATTAGCACCCATGGTAACCATCCTCCCCTTTAAATTGTCCAAAACATATTTTCCCATCCCCCACCTAAGGTTGTGAGGGAGGACCAGAGGAAAGAGTCTGTGATGTGGGCGGGGCTAGAGTCTTGGGTAACCGGAACTGACTAGACCTAGTGTTAAAAAAAACATTCTGATAATGCTTTATTCTTGAAATAAAGAGGGAGACAGGAGTGACGTCATCGGCGCTAAAGTGCATTCGCTCGACCGCCCATGCAGTGAAATGTTTGGCGAAGTGGTGGATTGGATTACCAATTTTCGGCAGCAAGGAATACTGGGTTGCTTGTGGCGTCCTGCTGTCCGGAGGAGGAGTTTGGGGAAACGACGCGTCCTGACGGCGAGTCTAAGCCTTTCTTCGCCGGCGCGTCTCCATCTCCTCGAAGTCCACTGCGGAAGAACTGAGGGGTGGCTTCTTTTCATCACGTGTGGTCGAGGTTTGTTTTCCGGGAATGCAGGACGGACAGCCCCGGACAACAGCGTGAGGTAGGAGATGATTTATTAATCATACAAGTACCAAAAAGACAGAAACAAACAAAAGAAAAATGTGCCGATCGCACAGGAAGCTAAGGTAACAACTTAGCACAGAATCAAGAACAGGAATACACCAAAGTGAAGGTTGCACCCTGCAAAACAATGAAGTCACACCGACTGTGGCTAACGGGAATAAATAACTCTCTGATTAGTGTTCAACAGCAGGTGAAGGTTCAGAGCACTAATCAGAGATAGGGGAAACCAATTAGCACCCATGGTAACCAAAACAAACACCCAAAGTGCACAAAACAGGAACTAAAGGAGTCCAAAACTAACAGAACATAACCAAACAAAACATGATCCGGACCATGGATCATGACAAAGTCTCAAGATAGGCCTCAGTGACGACAGGTGTTTGAGACGAGGACGATCCCAATTCCTATGTTGAAGAGGTTCATTTAGCCTACTGATGTGTATTTATAAATTAGGGCTGGGCGTGAGTATCGGTATCGTATCGATACTGGCGTGATGGTATCGATACTTCACCAAATTAAGCGAATCACTGCGATTTTAAAAAAAAATGTGAGCGCAGCGCAGCGCTCCTGACCACTCCACCTTCCTCCCTAGTGATGGATCGCTAACGAGATTTAAAAACACTTAAAAAATTCATCTTCAACCAAAAAAAAAATTAAATAAATACAATTAACATGACGCTTGGTGCGTTCGCGCACACACATCAGTATAATTCGCTCCGAGGTTCACTCGGACACGCACACACACACGCGTGCGTTACCAGTGCGACTTAATGTCTTGGTTGTAAACTGTAAAGTATTTTATTGCACTAAAATAACGATAAATATTTCTCAGTTCTTTTGTTTTGTGTTCATTTTTACAACTGTTTAATAACTAGTGTTTTCTTTTTTACTTAAGTTCTTATGTGTTGTGAGGCGACTAGCCAAGTTCCGTATTTGTTTTCACCTTATTTGCACTACTTACTTTATTGTAATTGATATTATTACTTTTTTATTTGAATTTCTCATTTCTTTTATTTTGTGTTCATGTTTACAACTTTGTTCAATAACTAGATTTTTGTTGTTTATCTTAAGTGTTTGTGTGTTTTGAGGCAACAAGCCAGGTTCAGTAGTTGTTTGCACCTTATTTGCATTACTTTATTGCTATTGATATTACTTTTCTAATAAATATTTTATTTTTTGACTTAAATCGTTGTCCTGTGTTGTATTATTATCATAATCAATTAATAAAGGCAAAACTACACTTTTTTTTTTTCAAAAGTATCGATACCCCGAAGTCCCCGCCATCAGATGACCTCACTTCCGGTATCGGTATCGGTATCGGCGATACTTGCTGGTATCGTATCGGATCGGTATCGATACCCAAATTTGCGATATCGCCCACCCCTATTATAAATGGTTGATTTATATAGACTAGTAAGGTAAAGTGTTGTACCTGACAAGTTAGCCGAAACTTGTCAGGCACAACACTTTACCTTACTAGCCTATATAAATCAACCATTTATAAATACGATCCCAATTCCGTTGTTGCCTTTTTCATTTAACCTTTGTAACGGGTGTGCCACAAATGAGGAAAGTGTTGTTCATAAAATAAAAAGTTATGGCAGAAATCCAAGTAGCTTAGAGTTTTTTAGAGCACGCACAGGGGAGCTTCAGTTTTGGACATGTTCTACTTCGCCAACATCTTTCAACTCGACGCAGTGAAAAAACCCCAGAAAAAAACAACAACATTGCTAATATTTGGTTAATATTCAGGCCTGCATGAAGCAGTGATCCTTAACCTTTTTGGCGGTACCGAACCCCACCAGTTTCATATGTACATTCCCCGAACACTTTTTTAGTGAAAAATAAAGTTGTTGTCCATCCATCCATCCATCATCTTCCGCTTATCCGAGGTCGGGTCGCGGGGGCAACAGCCTAAGCAGGGAAACCCAGACTTCCCTCTCCCCAGCCACTTCGTCTAGCTCTTCCCGGGGGATCCCGAGGCGTTCCCAGGCCAGCCTGGAGACATAGTCTTCCCAACGTGTCCTGGGTCTTCCCCGTGGCCTCCTACCGGTTGGACGTGCCCTAAACACCTCCCTCGGGAGGCGTTCGGGTGGCATCCTGACCAGATGCCCGAACCACCTCATCTGGCTCCTCTCGATGTGAAGGAGCAGTGGCTTTACTTTGAGTTCCTCCCGGATGGCAGAGCTTCTCACCCTATCTCTAAGGGAGAGCCCCGCCACACGGCGGAGGAAACTCATTTCGGCCGCTTGTACCCGTGATCTTATCCTTTCGGTCATGACCCAAAGCTCATGACCATAGGTGAGGATGGGAACGTAGATCGACCGGTAAATTGAGAGCTTTGCCTTCCAGCTCAGCTCCTTCTTCACCACAACGGACCGGTACAACGTCCGCATTACTGAAGACGCCGCACCGATCCGCCTGTTGATCTCACGATCCACTCTTCCCTCACTCGTGAACAAGACTCCTAGGTACTTGAACTCCTACACTTGGGGCAGGGTCTCCTCCCCAACCCGGAGATGGCACTCCACCCTTTTCCGGGCGAGAACCATGGACTCGGACTTGGAGGTGCTGATTCTCATTCCGGTCGCTTCACACTCGGCTGCGAACCGATCCAGCGAGAGCTGAAGATCCCGGTCAGATGAAGCCATCAGGACCACATCATCTGCAAAAAGCAGAGACCTAATCCTGCGGTTACCAAACCGGAACCCCTCAACGCCTTGACTGCGCCTAGAAATTCTGTCCATAAAAGTTATGAACAGAATCGGTGACAAAGGACAGCCTTGGCGGAGTCCAACCCTCACTGGAAATGTGTTCGACTTACTGCCGGCAATGCGAACCAAGCTCTGGCACTGATCGTACAGGGAACGGACCGCCACAATAAGACAGTCCGATACCCCATACTCTCTGAGCACTCCCCACAGGACTTCCCGAGGGACACGGTCGAATGCCTTCTCCAAGTCCACAAAGCACATGTAGACTGGTTGGGCAAACTCCCATGCACCCTCAAGAACCCTGCCGAGAGTATAGAGCTGGTCCACAGTTCCACGACCAGGACGAAAACCACACTGTTCCTCCTGAATCCGAGGTTCGACTATCCGACATAGCCTCCTCTCCAGTACACCTGAATAAACCTTACCGGGAAGGCTGAGGAGTGTGATCCCACGATAGTTGGAACACACCCTCCGGTCCCCCTTCTTAAAGAGAGGAACCACCACCCCGGTCTGCCAATCCAGAGGTACCGCCCCCGATGTCCATGCGATGCTGCAAAGTCTTGTCAACCAAGACAGCCCCACAGCATCCAGAGCCTTAAGGAACTCCGGGCGGATCTCGTCCACCCCTGGGGCCTTGCCACCGAGGAGCTTTTTAACTACCTCAGCGACCTCAGCCCCAGAAATAGGAGAGTCCGCCACAGATTCCCCAGGCACTGCTTCCTCATAGGAAGACGTGTTGGTGGGATTGAGGAGGTCTTCGAAGTATTCCTTCCACCTGTCCACAACATCCGCAGTCGAGGTCAGCAGAACACCATCCGCACCATACACGGTGTTGATAGTGCACTGCTTCCCCTTCCTGAGGCGGCGGACGGTGGTCCAGAATCGCTTCGAAGCCGTCCGGAAGTCGTTTTCCATAACTTCCCCGAACTCTTCCCATGTCCGAGTTTTTGCCTCCGCGACCGCTGAAGCTGCACACCGCTTGGCCTGTCGGTACCTGTCCACTGCCTCCGGAGTCCTATGAGCCAAAAGGACCCGATAGGACTCCTTCTTCAGCTTGACGGCATCCCTCACCGCTGGTGTCCACCAAGGGGTTTTAGGATTGCCGCCTCGACAGGCACCAACTACCTTGCGGCCACAGCTCCGATCTGCCGCCTCGACAATAGAGGTGCGGAACATGGTCCACTCGGACTCAATGTCCAGCACCTCCCTCGTGACATATTCAAAGTTCGTCCGGAGGTGGGAATTGAAACTTTGTCTGACAGGAGACTCTGCCAGACGTTCCCAGCAGACCCTCACAATGCGTTTGGGCCTCCCAGGTCTGTCCGGCATCCTCCCCCACCATCGCAGCCAACTCACCACCAGGTGGTGATCGGTAGAAAGCTCCGCCCCTCTCTTCACCCGAGTGTCCAAAACATGAGGCCGCAAATCCGATGACACAACTACAAAGTCGATCATGGAACTGCGGCCTAGGGTGTCCTGGTGCCAAGTGCACATATGGACACCCTTATGTTTGAACATGGTGTTTGTTATGGACAAACTGTGACGAGCACAAAAGTCCAATAACAAAACACCACTCGGGTTCAGATCCGGGCGGCCATTCTTCCCAATCACGCCTCTCCAGGTTTCACTGTCGTTGCCAACGTGAGCGTTGAAGTCTCCCAGTAGGACAAGGGAATCACCCGGGGGAGCACTTTCCAGTACTCCCTCGAGCGTTCCCAAAAAGGGTGGGTACTCTGAACTGCTGTTTGGTGCATAAGCACAAACAACAGTCAGGACCCGTCCCCCCACCCGAAGGCGGAGGGAGGCTACCCTTTCGTCCACCGGGTTGAACTCCAACGTACAGGCTTTGAGCCGGGGGGAAACAAGAATTGCCACCCCAGCCCGTCGCCTCTCACTGCCGGCAACGCCAGAGTGGAAGAGGGTCCAATCCCTCTCGAGAGAAGTGGTTCCAGAGCCCTTGCTGTGCGTCGAAGTGAGTCCGACTATATCCAGCCGGAATTTCTCGACTTCGCGCACTAGCTCAGGCTCTTTCCCCCCCAGTGACGTGACGTTCCACGTCCCAAGAGCTAGCTTCTGTAGCCGAGGATCGGACCGCCAAGTGCCCTGCCTTCGGCTGTCGCCCAGCTCACAATGCACCCGACCTCTATGGCCCCTGCTATGGGTGGTGAGCCCATTGGAGGGGTGACCCACGTTGCCTCTTCGGGCTGTGCCCGGCCGGGCCCCATGGGAACAGGCCCGGTCACCAGGCGCTCGCCATCGTGCCCCACCTCCGGGCCTGGCTCCAGAGGGGGGCCCCGGTGACCCGCGTCCGGGCGAGGGAAATCTGGGTCCATGATGTTTCTTCTTCATAAAGGTCTTCGAGCTGCTCTTTGTCTGATCCCTCACCTAGAACCTGTTTGCCTTGGGAGACCCTACCAGGGGGCTTTATGCCCCCGGACAACATAGCTCCTAGGATCATTGGGACACGCAAACTCCTCTACCACGATAAGGTTGCAGCTCAGAAAGTTGTTGTTTTTTTTTTTAAATTCAAGACAAAATTATGTTTTTTTACTAGTGCACAAAATGAACCATGCATGAACATCACCTTGTTCAAAGAACAAAACCAACACAGTGCATGAACTCACAACAAATTACACACTTGCAAATCAGATGGAAAATTAGAAAGGACATTGTTTGAGGGTATCCGTGATACTTAGACTTCCTTTTTGTTGTCATTCAAATTTAAACTTTGCAGTACAGATACGACGGAAGGGAGAAGTTTTTTTTTTACACGATTGTTTAATTGATTGAATGAATGAATGAGACTTTTAATAGTAGATTGCACAGTACAGTACATATTCAGTACAAATGACCACTAAATGGTAACACCTGAATAAGTTTTTCAACTTGTTTAATTAAGTCGGGGTCCACATTAATCAATTCATGAGTCTGGTGTATCTTAACCGCTGCGGCGGATTCTCTGCCGAACCCCTGAGGCCGACTCACCGAACCCCAAGAGTTCGATCGAGCCCAGGTTAAGAACCACTGATATAAAGTATCCCTGGCGGGTTTTGGATGGTTATTTAGAGGGTTTTGTGGGCAGAAAAGAGAGCCACCATTGACTACATTGTTAGCAGAATGTGTATGTATGTATTTATTTATGACTTAATGAATAAGAAAAAGAACAACATATGTGTTCATGTCTTACATAAGGATTGTGAATGATGGACAAGATCTCTCTGTCTAATTTCCAGGATGACTGATCTGATACTATGGTCGGAGTGGAGAATTTATGTATGAGGTTTTGTATACATTACATGATGTAAGTATTTATTAAATATAATAACAGGCACATTTATGATAATGTATAAATAATACATTTATTATTTACGTATTTTGATCATTGTAAGAACGTGCGGCGCATTAAAATCAAAAATACATCACGGAGTTTGCTTTTTTTTCTCAATCACTGATTTATGCTCACTGGAGACTTTATGAGAGCCAACAAACCAATAAAACATCACTTACTGGAGAATATCTGATGTCATTAGTAAGCCGACTGCTGGAATGTTCATATATTCCCATTTAGATGAAGAATGACTCATAATCCCAGGGAAGAAACAAAATGAAGGGTTGGGGGGCGGGGACCAAATGTCTTTTCAGGTCGTTCCTGCCAGTTCCTGGTCCTAAATGGCTGTCATAGTGTACCAACTTGTCGGATTACATCCTTAGCAATCAACTTTCCAAGTGATAGGCACAATTTATGATCTACAATAAACTTCCAAGGAGCAGGTAAGCGAGGAAGCGGCAGACCACTCGATAATGTAAACATAGACACTGCTTTAGATCACGTTGCCGCTATAAATAGTTTCTCTGCGTTAATATTGCAGTCACGAAATGTAAATGGAGAATTGTTGGCGCTTTTTGAATGGGTTTTATTGGGTTTTATAGCCGGAATATTGGAGATCCCATTGACTTTGCCGTGAGCGGACTTTTCTTTTCTTGTCTTTAATATTAAGAAAGCATTAAAAAAAATCTAGCCGTTGTCATGTCTTTCATAATAATTGCAAACAATAGTCAAAATTCTAAAAAAAAAGTGCAGTTCCCCTAGTTCTTACCTTACAAGTTAAAGAGAAACTTAAATTTTTGGGGAAATTTGACTATCATTCACACTCCCTAAGTAAAACAAGAACACATATGTCTTTCTTTTATGGTAGATTCTAATCTGTAATATAGGGTATGTACAAGGAGGCTAACAATGCAGTTAAGGAGAGTAATCTACTGTGGCCATTAAGCCCTCTAAAACATCCAAAAACACTAAACTTACATCTCATGACCTGAATATTACAGGATGTCAGGTTCAAATACTGATGCCATCTATTAATCAGACAAGAAGCAAAGAATCATGTCCAGACAGAGTTCAATTTAGCTCATGAGGAGACACATGTGGCTGTATTCTAGTTACAGATCCAAACTACGTTCTAAAAAATCAAGCCCGCGCGCCTCCTCTATTTATTAGGAAAGTCCCTATTACATCACAGTCGCTGAGGGAAGAGTATAGACTCGACAAATCCAGTTAGACACAATATATGATTATACAAAAATGCAAATATGTTGAAACTTGGTGCTATCGCCCAGTTTCTGCTTTGTCTGGTCCCTGAACCCAATGTTCGGCCTTGGTAGTCAGCAGGCCGAGTACTGGTGCCCTCACCCAGTTTCTGCTTTGTCCGGTCCCGGTACCCAATGTTCGCCTTTGGTAGTCAGCAGGCCGAGTCTGGACAAAACATCGATAAAAAGAGGCTAGCAATCTCTTGGATAGTTAGCTCTGCACAAATACAGAAATACCACTTCAGCACAAATTGACAATATTTTATAGTAACGGCCCTTAAGCATAAAGTTAAGATGATGATACATACATAATTATTCTAACACAGGACCAATTTTCTAACAATATTATCACAAGCGCTATATTAATACAAGCGCTAACGAACCAATTTTAGTGGTCCCATGATCACATAGAGCTAAAAAGCTTATGCAGCTATTAACATACAGTACTGAGATGCTGCTGTTGTTGTGGTAGAGCATCGCAGTCAAGGTTGAAAAACAAAATTTGTTGTTTGAGGTTGCTTGCGGGTAACAACGTTGAGGGTGAGAATTATTTGTGACTAAGTCCGTCACCCCTGGAAGGCAGGTCTGGCAGTCATGGATGCTGCTGCTGCCTCGCTTTTAAGTTAGTAATAGTTAAGTATAGATAATAACGTATGCCTCTCATCTGTTTAGTAGAAGGACTTTGCCATAAATCTAAAATTTGTGCAACTTCGACATCCAACATATACCTGGAGATGGCGAGAAATGACTTGAGAGACTTCTCTCTGGCTCTCACAGTAGGCGGATGCTTTCTCTTCCCTCTCCCTTTTTGTTTCTGCTTGCTTCTTTGTTTTGTCTTGTCTTAACTTTCTCGGAGTCTCATTTTGCACTGCTCTCCAAAATCTGAACAATGGAATTGATTAACTTGTCTCAACAAAGTTGACAAGATCTTCTCAACAAGAAGCTTGAATTCAGGGGAACCTGCCTGTCCTCACAGAAAGTGTGTTGCTAAACACACCATAGACTCTTCGGAGTCAAGGACGTGAAGATATCTACTTATTCAGAATCATGGTAACAGAACATTTGGTGATTGGAATAGTCGTTACGCTGGTTTATCGACAAACTAGAGTATGTTTGTTATAGTTCAAGGTACCCCAAAGCTTCCACAAACGATTGAAGGACGGGCAGAGCTGTGGGCACTCAGACTTTTGTGAATATGGACTAAATTACAAACTGGACAACATATTGAAGACGCCATCTGCTCTGCATTGCTAAGTGTGATTAATTTGAGATCCAGAAGGAGACAGAGTGAAAAGTTTAAGTTTGTATTCACTCGCTCAAACATAAACAGTCACGGCCCCGGCACATTCCAATGCGCCCTCATCTGTGCGCTCTGATGAACGCACTTCCAGGAGCGCGCCAGGCGCATGTTAGTCCTGCTATGGCTGGCAGCTGCATTCAATCACCTGCAGTCAGAGGACAGCCATCATAAGGGCCAGAACATAGCTACCTGTCCTGTACAAAACCCTTCGTTCCCGCGTGACAAACTGTGTGTCTCGTCTTCCCCTGTGTTCCCCTTCGTTTCTCTGACTGCCTTTTGGATCTCGCCCTCCCGCACATACACTGACCTTTTGACGCCTCTCCATCACCCCCGACTTCCTGCCTGTCTCTCGAATCTACGAGCCTGCCCTGCCCCTTTTGGACTTGCCTCTTGCTTAACACTCACGGTAACTTAGCAAGTAATTCCCACAGATGTAGTCACACTCCTTTCCCTTGTTTATTTAATAGTATATTTGTTATTTATAAATGTAAAGCATATGTATAAAAATAGAATTTAATACTACGCCCCTGTTGTCTGTGCCGTCTCCTCCTCCTGTATACAACAAACATTTTAATCTGACCTGGCAAATTCGTTGCTTTGAGATTATCCCAAAAGGACAGTGCAGAAAAGAAACTTGAAATTATTTCCCTGTCTCTTATGGATACACACCTGTTGGACTGACTGGCTGTGTTATTGTGATAACAGTCTACGAGAGCACCAAGGTCACAGAACTAAGCCACTCTGCAGGCTTACGCACAGATGCAAAATCTATGGAAAATTCATGCCACACACACGTACTCCATATCCCACGTCTGTGTCGCTTCGCCTCCCGTTGTATGACAGAAAACGGAGCAGCGCCCATGGTGGCAGCAAATTAAGACTGCATTCCAGAACCCTTACCCCATTGTTGCAAGTCTCAAGGTTTATTTTATAATGTATATGGGCTTTGCTCAAGGTTGTTCCCTGGGTTCGTGGTTTGCATATTGTGAAGAGGGGGGGGGTAAGGGGTTGCAGCTTGCTGCGGAGTTTGTTCTCCCGGGATGCTAACTGACCACTCTGGATCAGGCGGGAAGGTAGGAACATGTTTAATTATTTACTATCATAAATAGGAACAAACATAAACTATGGCGTGAAAAAAACACAAAACTGAAACAAACAACATAAACTATGGTTTGATACAAACAAGACTTACTGTGGCATGAAAACGAGCAGCATGAACTATCATGAAAGGAGCAATGTCGCCAGCCCGACTGACTGGCAAGGGCGGTTTGAATCGAAGTCTCTTGATTGGAAACAGATGCGCGTCCCAAACACCAGAGGCAGGTGAAAATCATAAGTTGCCATGGGTTCGTGGTTTGTATATTGTCAATGTTGGTTCTTCCGGGAGGCAAACTGTCTACTCTGGACCAGGTGTGAAGGTAGGAGCATTTTTGATTATTTACTATCAAAAATAAGAAAAAACATAAACTACGGCATGGAAAAAACCCAACACTGTGGCATGAAACAAACAACATAAACTATGGCTTGGTACAAACATGAAAACGAGCAGCATGAATTATCATGAAAGGAGCAATGTCGCCAGCCCGACTGACTGGCAAGGGCGGTTTAAATAGAAGTCTCTTGATTGGAAACAGGTGAAAATCATAAGTCGCCATGGTAACTAAAACAAACAAGGGTGCACAAAAACAGGAACTAATGAAGTCTAAAACTAACAGAACATAACAAAAACATGATCCGGACCACAGATCATGACACATATCTTGTTTAGCACTTAACAATACTGCTGCATTATGTCTATGCACAAATCACACCAGTGTTATTGAAGGGGAAAGCGAACGATGTATGCGTCTGTAAAATTAATAAGCCGCCATATGTTTAAAATGACAACTACTGAAATATTACATGTTATTATAAATGTGCCTGTTACTACATTATATATATACTTACAGCGTATATATCAAACAATGATTGAGGCTTTTGGATGTTTTTAGAGTGCTTTAAGGGCGGAATAGAGCCACTTCAATTGTATCCAATGGTAGCTGACTTTTGCTAGCATGTATTTATGATTGAAAATGCTTAAAAACAAGAAAAAACATACGTGTGCTTGTCTTACATAGGAATTGTGAATGATAGGCACAATTCCCAGAAAAGTGCAGTTTCTCTTTAAGCATTAGAAGTATAAAATACATTTTTATTCAAGATAGGAGCTGTGGAGTCAGTTTGTTTCAGCAACTGTTTGAACAGGCAGAAATACAAGTGCCCAACGACAATGTCAAGTCGCAACTGGGAAGAGGTTAAGCTACCCATGGGGACCTAATCAAAAGAAAGATCAATGTGTAAATCCTACTTGTTATTGCAAAACTCAGCATGATATCTGCCTTTTTCTCTAACCTTTTCGTACGGCTTCATTGTTCTTTTTGCCTCCCTTCCTGAGATTGTATTTGTACCTTTTGCTTCGAAAACTAATCATCTTCTAGCCCTACATTTTCACAAACCAAATGTTTGTGGTTTCAGAATGATAGTTATTACTTTTACTTTTAATTCCCAGGAACTAAAATATTTTGTGAAAGGAAAACTGGTCTGAAAGATGGACATGTTTTTTTCTTATTTAGCAGTTCATTTAGTTTTTTCAGTACAGAACAGCATTCCCTCATAGAACACATTAGAAGTGAGCGACAGGATGTGTGCCTACAATTATACGTCTGCTCGGGGACACAAAAATAAGGCAGTGTAGCTTTTTTCTATTAAGTCATGGCTAGCGATAGTGCCAAGGAAAAGTCAGAGCCTGGAGACCCTCTTCCGTCCTATTGTTTGGGAAATATTATTGGGAGAAATCCTAATGGCCCTTGCGTAAAACCTGTTTTTAACTCTGTTTGTTGTGCTCTTGTGTGACCTACATCCCCTCCTCTAGGAAGGTCAGAGGGCCGTCAATAATCTTCCCCGCTGTCCTGGTCATTCTCTACAGAGTCTGCAGCCAAGCAGGCATCACTGGTTGTATGGTGGCCCAGTGAAAATATACCTGCAGTTTTTCCTTAAGTTGATTCCTCTGCAGCACACAAAGGAAGTAAAGTATCTGCTGTGACATTTTGACCAGTGCTGAAGGGTTGACAGTCCATATGAGGTCCTCTGAAATGTAAGGACCCCAGGAACTTTCTAGGAGGTCACGATCACCACACACGCTCTCTTTACTACAAGTGGAGCATGTTTCCCTCTCTGTCTCCTAAAAACAATGACAATATCCTTGGTCTTTGTGGTATTCAGCTTCACATTGTTTTTGGTACACCACCTGTGCCAGCGGCTGTATTTCCTCTTTGTAAACTGTTTCATCAGCCCCCATAATCAGACCCACCACTGTGATGTCGTTGGCAAACTTGATGGCGTTGAATGGATGAGTAGGAAGACGTACAGAAGGGGGCACAACACACAGCCCCGAGGGGAGTGACATGGTGTAGTAGCATAGTTGAACCAATTTACCAACCTGAGGTTGGTTGGTCAGTTAGTTTAATCCAGGAAAATATATGAGGGGCGGTGGAACCAGGAAACTTTGCTTCTCTACAAGGATGTCAGGGATGACGGTATTCACTACCAAGCTGTAGTTGACAACAACATCTTGACATGACGTCTGCAGTTGAATCGACAATGTGGACAACAGACAATCAAAATGACGGGGGAAGAAAAACAGAGAGAGAGGGGGCAAGATTGCACAAGGCACGATGATCGCTTACTGTACGCCAGCAGAATGTTATAATCCGGCGAGGAATGGCAGGTTGTGCAGGCCTTTGAAGGCAGGTCTGATCATCACCTCCAGGTGTGCAGATTGCCGTAGATTGATTGCAGCTATTCGCTGTCGCTGGTCTGGGGCGCACTTCGTGGGCTCTCGGTGCAGCGCACAGATGAATGCACCATGACTCGCTCCCGGAATGTGACAAAAATACAAAAAACAATTCCGTCTGGAGCCACAAAAAGTTAAAAGCCTTATGTAAGTGTTCTAATGAAGGTGACACAAGTAAGTGCCTCAGAGGGTGAGATAACTCTTGGAAATTACTTGCTTAAAACCTCCAAAGGTATAGATGTGTGTGTGCCCAAGTCAAACTAAAGGACAGGCTGTCTTCTTTTAATGGATTTATTACAATCTTTGCAAGATGGGTAATGTTTGCTGTGGGAACAACATGGTAAAATTAGCTGTGGTCCGGAACTACATGGCACACAATCCGAAATGCAGCCAATATTACATACAGATAATGTGTCATGAGACACCCCATCCATCCATCCATTTTCTACCGCTTGAGGCACGTAAAAATAAATTAAATACACAAAGGACATTAGTGAAGGAAATTAAAAATACACCTACAAACAAGTCATAATGATGAATTATATTTACACACAGCTAGTCTAATTAGCATGTTAGCATGGATTATTAGCATGCACACAAGTCAATAACATCAACAAAGCTCCCCTTTGTGCATTCACGCACAGCATAAAACGTTTGGTTGACAAAATGAGACAAAGGAGTTGCATAAAACACGTCTTTCTCTGGCAGCATTGGAGAAAGTTGTACATGTAAACAAACAACGGTGAGTTCAAAGACCGCCAAAATTTGTAGCAGAAAACGGAGCTGACCAAATACTCTCATCAGTGAAACATAAACACATTTAACACTAACCATTAGGAATGTTTGTGTCATGTTTGTCCTCCTACAGAAACATTAAAACAACAAATATACAAATATGCCGCATGGGCTCCTGATTGCCGCCCTATAGTTACATAATGTATATAAAACATTGGTGGAGGTTTTTTTCAGAGTGTTTCATAGGTTTATATGGTAGCTTTGCTTGAGATCATAGCAAGACACTACCGAAAGAAAATATACTGTATGTGGCTATTATTGTCTCTTGATCTGTCTGCAGCTGTTTGTAGAATGAAGTATATAATTGTAAATATGAGACGGTAAGTGCCGACCACTGAAGCAATTTAGCACACATCTCCAGTGTTCTCCCATATATGGTGAAGCAGAAGACATGGGATTCAATTAAGTCAGTATTTGTGAGTGTGTGTGTGTGTGTTCACTCCAGTCTATTGTCAACTGATCCTTCTCCCCAGAGACACAGACCAGACTGATTGAATCCATCTCTGGCGCCTCTCAGTGGGGGGATGAGTTCAAGGTAATCCCTTCTGTCCATACTCCATGCTGAGAGGGACTCAAATGTGAGTCTGCCTTCTCAGGTCTGTGTGCCTAGCCTAAGACTACTTAAGCTTTGAATTCTTGTTTTACCCCAATGAACACCTGAGCTACAGAGGAGGTAGGTTTAGTCGATGTGTGAACACGATTAAAATATCACTGTATGTGACTCCCCCACTCAGGAACATGGGGATAAAACTTTAGGGCAATAGTGGACATACTCTAAATCAGGGGCGCTCACACTTTTTCTGCAGGTGAGCTACTTTTCAATTGACCAAGTCGAGGAGATCTACCTCATTCCTATTTATAATTTATATTTATTTATTTATGAAAGAGACATTTTTGTTAACAAGTTAATGGTGTTTAATGATAATACAAGCATGTTTAACACACATAGATTCATTTCTTACATGAAGACAAGAATATAAGTTGGTGTATTTGATTCTGATGACTTGCATTGATTGGAATTAGACAGTGGTGCTGATAACGTCCGCATTTTCAAATGGAGGAAAAAAAAAGTCCTCCTTTCTGTCCAATACCACATGAAAGTGGTTGGATTTGGCATCTCATTTGTCCAACTTGCATACTCGTTTTCAAACACTTTGTTATGAGAGTAGCATAAGTGGGTGGCCCTTTAATGTCTGGCAGCAGGTGAGTGACGTCAGTGAGTGTGCGGGTGGGCAAGCAAGTGAGAAAGCGGTCGCTGAGGGTGGGGGATAAAAAACATTGGCATCAAACTCCGTAGCTTGCTAGCTTGTGCACGCTAGCTTTCTGAGACTCTTATTTTGTTAGCACAGGCAGGATGAAACAGGTCTTTTATGGTGAAGACAGGAACTGTGCAGTCGGTCTTTAGAGTTTTGACAGTAGGTACGGAGTCTCTAGAAATAAAATGTGTTTCTCTGCGTCCGCCCTGTTAGTGATTTTTTTCTTAAATATGAGCTTGCAGCAGCCAGCGTCATCTCACAAGATCCTCGGGTGCCGAGAATGTCAAACAACTGACGAAAGTGAAGTCTTGGTATGATTGATGATTGCTCATTTTTATGTATATTTTTTAATGCCTGGCTTGAGATCGACTGACACACCCTCCGAGATCGACCAGTCGATCGCGATCGACGTAATGCCCACCCCTGCTCTAAATAATACTGAAATACAGATGCAGACTAATCTAAATTATAATTATTTCATTGAAAATAATGTTGAAGTAGATAATAAAGGCAAATTAGTTGAAGACTTCAGTTACTGCTTGGTAAGTGCTGGACCACACCAGGAAGAGATCCCTTGTCCCATGAGGATTGAGATGGAAATATAGACTATAACAAGATCCCTGTTCGGTGTTCCTGACTGCAGTGAGTGAAAATAAAATAAACAACATTGTCAACAAAACTAAATATGAAACTTGCACTGGTTGTAAAATAATTGTTAGAGATCATAACAAAGGTAACTGAAGAGATCTCAAAAATCAAATCAGTAATTTATCATTTACATGAAGTATGTTCCCAGACGGAATGAAAATAGTATTGGTAGTAATGGAGATGTCTCAAAAGTGAGATCTGCTCGAGCTGATTTTTTCCGTTTTTTTTTTTAACTGATTGAAGATCTGCTTATGAACTTCGTAGATTTTCTCCGTGAAGCGGCAGCAGTAGTATGACATATTGCTTATCGTTAACTTACAGCAACAAGTTGAGAGATTTTCATTATTAAAGTACAGCTTGAACAGAATCGATTATAGAAAGTTGGCCAAGAAACTTAACCCTGGTATCAACAACAAAAGTCCCACAGCCACTTGAAACAACTGCTATTTAACAATTGCTCGGGGTGGTTCAGTACTAAGTAGTAGAGATGCGCGGTTTGCGGTCTCATCCGCGGAGTCCGCGGGTAAACCGCGGGTTGGGCGGGTGACATGACGAAAAAATAGATTTTAATTAGATTCGGGCGGGTGGCGGTTGAACCATCCGGTGACATTTGATATACATGGTACTGGGATCGGTTAGAGCTGGGCGTATCGATACTTGGTGAGTATCGGTATCGTATCGATACTGGCGTGATGGTATCGATACTTCACCAAATTAAGCGAATCACTCCGATTTAAAAAAAAAATGTGAGCGCAGCGCAGCGCTCCTCACCACTCCTCCCTAGTGATGGGTCTCGAACGAGATTTAAAAACACTTTAAAAATTCATCTTCAACCCAAAATAAAATAAAATAAATACAATTAACATGACGCTTGGTGCGTTCGTGCACACACATCAGTATAATTCGCTCCGAAGTTCACTCGGACACGCACACACACGCGTGCGTTTCCAGTGCAACTTAATGTCTTGGTTGTAAACTGTAAAGTATTTTATTGCACTAAAATAACAATAACAATTTCTCAGTTCTTTTGTTTTGTGTTCATTTTTACAACTGTTTAATAACTAGTGTTTTCTTTTTTACTTAAGTTCTTGTGTGTTGTGAGGCGACTAGCCAAGTTCAGTATTTGTTTTCACCTTATTTCCAGTATTTAATTTATTGTAATTGATATTATTACTATTTTATTTGAATTTCTCAGTTGTTTTGTTTTGTGTTCATGTTTACAACTTTGTTCAATAACGAGAGTTTTGTGTTTTACCTTAAGTGTTTGTGTGTTTTGAGGCGACAAGCCAGGTTCAGTAGTTGTTTGCACCTTATTTGCATTACTTTATTGCTATTGATATTACTATTGTAATAAATATTTTATTTGTTGACTTAAATCGTTGTCCTGTGTTGTATTATTATCATAATCAATTAATAAAGGCAAAAGTACAGTTTTTTTTTTCAAAAGTATCGAGACCCCAAAGTCCCCCCCCCATCAGATGACCACACTTCCGGTATTGGTATCGGTATCGGCGATACTGGCCGGTATCGGATCTGATCGGTATCGATACCCAAATTTGCGATATTGCCCACCGCTAGGATCGGTATCTTTTGCCATTCAAAGAGCCATTTAAAACCTGTGTCATAAAGCGAAGAAGACAATAGGAGACGCTATTATTCTCTTGAATGACTGACGGCAGTCACCCAGATATTATATTTTAGGGCGTGTTATGAAGCCATTGGCTTTGTCGCCCTCTACAACATGTACGATCTGCTTGTCAGTCCAGCATCATGTTCTGTGTGGCTTCCGCTGCAACACGCACACGACTGCAAGGCATACTGGGTGACACAGAGTATACTAATGGTTGTGATATAAACAATTTTAACACTCTTAGTAATATGCGCCACGCTTTGAAACCACACCAATTAAGAACGACAAACACATTTTGGGAGAACATCCTCACAGTAACACAACATAAACGCAACACAACAAATACCCATAATCCTTTGTATTCATGACATATCCTGACTATTTTATACAACCCCCCGGAAAATACGGTAACAATTTTTACCTCTATTGTCACTATTATGATCGCTTCAAATATATCAATACATAAATGTAATGAACAATTGGAATACAAGAAGAGGGGGGTAAAGAGAAGAGCAGACAATATTAACCTAATAAAATATAAGAATATTAATAAAAAATAGGTTAGGCTTTAGCAGTGTGCCGTGTTTTATGTGACGTGGGTGTGTATTTGTGTGAGTGTGATTGACTGTGTACACATGTATGTATGAAGTGTGTTTGGATGCTTGAGTGTATGTACAGTATGTATATGTGCATGTGTATTAATGTATGTATATGCATACACACACACACATATATATATATATATATATATATATATATATATATATATATATATATATTAGGGCTGCGAATCTTTGGGTGTTCCACGATTCGATTCATTATCGATTCTTGGGGTCACGATTCGATATTATATCGATTTTTTCGATTCAACGCGATTCTCGATTCAAAAACAATATTTTTCGGATTCAAAACGATTCTGTATTTATTCAATACATAGGATTTCAGCAGGATCTACCCCAGTCTGCTGACATGCAAGCAGAGTAGTAGATTTAAAAAAAAAAAAGCGTTTATAATTGTTGTGACAGGTTTGTGTCGTGGGGTCTTCAGGACCGAAGGATCACAGCAGGAGTTCAAGTTGACAATTCTTTTTAATTTTTTTACACACAATATTTCTTCTTTTGTTGGTTCCCAAAATTATTTTCTTTTCATTTTTAATTTTCACAACAGTTCATCTTCTTTGTTCACTCCCCAAGTCCTTTCAGTCTTAGTTCGTTCACTCACAAAATTTTTAACTCGCTCAGTCCTCCCACAACCCTTCTGGCGTCCTCAGCACCTTCTGGGTCCTTCTGGCTTTTCAGCCCCGCCCTGCAGTCACCAACGCTGCTAAATAAAGACAGGTGATTAGATAACTTGTTCCAGCTGAGGTATCCACTCACCTGTCATCTTGCTTCCAGCCACCTCCTGTGCATGCCATCGCCGGCAGGCGGCGCCGACCACGCCCCGCCTCTCACAATTGTAAAGGACAATGATTTATCAACTGATTGTAATAATGTAAATTTGTTTAAACTGTTAAACGAACCAAAAATATGACTTATTTTATCTTTGTGAAAACATTGGACACAGTGTCTTGTCAAGCTTATGAGATGCGATGCAAGTGTAAGCCACTGTGGCACTATTGTACTTTTTTTTTTTATAAATGTCTAATGATAATGTAAATGAGGGATTTTTAATCACTGCTATGCTGAAATTATAACTAATATTGATACTGTTGTTTATAATATTCATTTTTGTTTCACTACTTTTGTTTTGTTCTGTGTCGTGTTTGTGTCTCCTCAATTGCTCTGTTTATTGCAGTTCTGAGTGTTGCTGGGTCAGGTTTGGTTTTGGAATTGGATTGCATTGTTATGGTATTGCTGTGTAGTGGTTTGTTGGATTGATAAAAAAAAAAAAAAAAAAAAAAAAAAAATTATTAAAGAAATGAGAATCGATTCTGAAACGCACAACATATTTGATTCGATTCGTATTCGAATAAATTTTTCCCCACACCCCTAATATATATAGATATATATATATATATATATATATATATATATATATATATATATATTTATATATATAAATATCAATATATATATATATATATAAATATATGTATATATATACACACACATACATACATATATGTATATATATATATATATATATATGCCGGCAGTTCCTTGTTGCCTGACAGGGCCCATCGCACCGCGAGGCAGGCCATCGGAGGGTCGCAGACAGGCGTGCCCGGCTAAGAACAAGACACGAGAAAGCTGGAGACAACCAACCAGCAGGAAACTTCACATCATGCAAGCTGGGCCCAGAACCTCCACGTAGTCTTAAAATAAAACAGCCCCACCCCCATCAGTGACCGGTTACCCATGAGCCCAACCCCCCCAACAAAGCAGGAAGGAACCCACTACGGTCCGGCCCACTGAAGCAGCAGCAGGCCTAAGGGCAACACCAGCTTCCAACTAAAAAAACTCTTATAAATAATAAAAAAGAAAACATATACATATGCCTTAGTAGGAGCATTATAGTGTCTGAAGTAAAAACGAAAGTACTTTCATGGTGAGATGCTGCATCAGTATTTAGAATTTTTCCACTTCTCATACTTCTCTGATTGTATTCTGTGTCGCCAGCATATGTGGCAACACCTACTTGGTTACCATGGCAATTGAGAGCAGAGCGACCGAATGATCTGATCATGAGAGTGCGGACAGTCGGGTTTCAAGATCTGATTTGATCAACAAATACGAGTTTCCGGCAGTCTGAACATAGAAAGGACGTCTCCAAACAGATAGAACACACAGATAGATGTACTTTAATAATCTTGAGAGGGAAATTAGGGAACCGCAGCGATACTCACACAGCTCATTAAGTCAGCAAGTGCCCTCTTGCTGGCTGGGTAAATTTATAGTTGCATCGCCATGGCAACAAAATGGACTGGTCTCAATGGGGGGGAAAAACAAAAGTAAAATAATAGAACATTCGAATCACTTAAGCACACAAATACTAAAGCTTGTAAGGAATAACATTGTTTTTCTTGTTTAACTGGGTCTGACAAACATTCACCAGTAAAACATGAATGCAGAAAGCAACATTTGCTGTTACATGTTTTATTAGAGTTTTGTTTACTCAAACTCAAAAAAGAAAACCAGCTGGTGTTTACCACAATCATTGTCATGATGAAGTTAAGTCTCATTTTGTGTAGCTTTAACTCCTAACAAAGTATATGAACATTTTAAAGATACCATAATGTATCAGTTTTACATAAAAAGCCTCTTGGGGATACTTACACTGTCCTTGCAGGATTCATTGGTGTTTTTTTTGTGATTGTTAAAGCTTAAAATTAAGAAAGTTACAACAAAAGTTGAAGATTTTGAGTTAGAGTTTTAATATATCCTGATGTGAGACAAGCTCACACGTTTTTCTAACTTCTAAATAAACCCTAGCCAGAGTCAGCTAACAAAGGAGGTAATAGGATTCAATCTATACCGCCATAAATTGCTTTAAAAACCATCCAATCACCTTCATCAATGTACATCAATATACACACTAAACCCTCAAGTTGCTGGAACGGACGCTGAGCCACGCTGTCCCATCTAAAAAAACGGGGAGGAAAAGTGCATTGATGTTTTACTTGTTTTATGTTAACCAGAGACTTAGAGTAAAAACTCGGTGGCAGTAATAACACATACTAAAGAGATCATTGTCAAATTACTGTAATATTTAAAAAAATATAACGTATATTGAAGGCCTACTGAAATTAGATTTTCTTATTTAGACGGGGATAGCAGGTCCATTCTATGTGTCATACTTGATCATTTCGCGATATTGCCATATTTTTGCTAAAAGGATTTAGTAGAGAATATCGATGATAAAGTTCGCAACTTTTGGTTGCTAATAAAAAAGCCTTGCCTTTACCGGAAGTCGCATACGATGACATCACATGTTGATGGCTCCTCACATCCTCACATTGTTTATAATGGGAGCCTCCAACAAAAAAAGCTATTCGGACCGAGAAAACGACAATTTCCTCATTAATTTGAGCGAGGATGAAAGATTCGCAGCAGTGGATATTGATAACGAAGGACTAGAATAAAAAAATACAATAAAAAAAAAGGCGATTGCATTGTGAGCGATTCAGATGTTTTTAGACACATTTACTAGGATAATTCTGGGAAAGCCCTTATTTTTCTATTGTGTTGCTAGTGTTTTAGTGAGATTATATAGTACCTGATAGTCGGAGGGGTGTGTCCACGGGTGTGTTGACGCCAGTCTCTGAGGGAATTAGTCACGGCAGCAGCAGCACGACAGAAGTTCCGCTGATCTCCGGTAAGAGGCGACTTTTTACCACAATTTTCTCACCGAAACCTGCCGTTTGACATGTGGTCGGGATCCATGTTCGCTTGACCGCTCTGATCCATAGTAAAGCTTCACCTCAGGGAATTTTACACAAGGAAACACAGTGTGTTTGTGTGGCTAAAGGCTAAAGTTTCCCACCTCCATCTTTCTACTTTCACTTCTCCATTATTAATTGAACAAATTGCGAAAGATCCAGCAACACAGATGTGCAGAATACTGTGTAATTATGCGATTAAAGCAGACGACTCTTAGCCGTAGGTGGTGCTGCGCTAATATGTCCCCACCAACTCGAGACGTCAAGCGCACGCGTCATCATTCCGCGATGTTTTCAACAGGAAACTCCGCGGGAAATTTAAAATTTCAATCTAGTAAACTAAAAAGGCCGTATTGGCATGTGTTGCAATGTTAATATTTCATCATTGATGTATAAACTATCAGACTGCATGGTGGGTAGTAGTGGGTTTCAGTAGGCCTTTAATAATTAATTAAAATAAAATAAATAAACACCAGCAATTTTCTGCTGTCTGCTCTGTCGTCCACAAATTTCCGACATTCTTCATGTATTGTTTACATTTGAAAAGTGTTTGTCAATCTTAAACATTAATTTCTGTTCCAACATATTTAGCCCCGCCCATCACAGTGATAGCATGCACCAGAAGATCAAAGTACGCCGACCTCTGGGTGTGGTCATCGAAGGCAAGTACATCCCTAACTCCATTCTCAATCAGGTTGATGTGTGGCCACCTGCCCCAAGACAGCTGTGTCAGGTTGGCAATCACTGTTTGCTTAAATAGCACCTCACTGTATGACTCAGTGTGTGGCTGGCTCCCTGCTGGGAAAGGTCTGCTCCCATCGGGCCGTAAGTGTGTTGCTCCACTGAATTGTAGTTTATAGATTAGTCTGCTAAAGGTGTAATACGTCTAATTCATGGAATGCTGTGATTTATGTGAACTTTGTGCTGATCAGAGATTTCTCTACTCTGTGTTCCAGGCAAATTTAGGGGACCTGATCAAGTCTTGAAATATGCAATATTTTTTTTTGTTTCAATGGAAGCCCCAATCGGGAGGATTTTAATTTAAAAGTGACTGAATAAACCAACACTGCTGCGTTTCAACACTAACAGAACTGTCTCTGGGAGGTTGGTTTGTGCCCGCACATCACAATGTATATATATATATATATATATATATATATATATATATATATATATATATATATATATATATATATATATATATATATATATATATAAAATTTACTTGAATTTCATTGAATTGTAGCTATAAATACACTATAAACTCCTCCCCCCCTTTTTTCAACCACTGTGCTGTGGCACACTTCTCTACCATGAGATATTGTCTGGTGTGTCCTGGGAGATTATGTAATGTCACCTAATTGGGTTATAAATATTTTTTGCAAAACCAGTAATTATTATCCGCAGATGTGCCGTTGTTGAGTGTCCGTGATGTCTAGAGCTCGGCAGAGTAACCGTGTAACACCTTTCCATATCAGTAGGTGGTAGCAGGTAGCTCATTGCTTTGAAGATGTCGGCAACATGGTTTGTCGTGATCACAATATGCGGGAGACAGCGTGTAGGTAAAAAGGTATCTAACACTTAAACCACAAATAAACAAAAGGCGAGTGCCGCTAAGAAAAGGCATTGAAGCTTAGGGATGCAAAACAAAACTAAAACTGAACTAGCTGCAAAGTAAACACAAAACAGAATGCTGGACGAAAGCAAAGACTTACAGCATGTGGAGCAGACGGTGTCCACAAAATACATCCGTAGATGAGATGACAATCAACAATGTTCACACAAAGAAGGATAGCATCCGCACAACTGCCTCAGTGGCCTTTTGGTTAGAGTGTCCGCTCTGCGATCGGTAGGTCGTGAGTTCAAACCCCGGCCGAGTTATACCAACGACTATACAAATGGGTAAACCATTACCTTCTTCAGCATCAAGGGCTGGAATTGGGGGTTAAATCACCAAAATTATTCCTGGTCATTTCTCCCCTCACCTCCCAGTGGGTGAACAAGGGGATGGGTCAAATGCTGAGGTCAATTTCACCACACCTAGTGTGTGTGTGACAATCATTGGTACTTTACCTACTTAGTCTTGATTGCAAAAACAAAGCAGGTGCAGGGAAGGAAGACATATAACTGCTACAGGAAAATACCAACAAAAGAGGAAAAGCTACCGAAATAGGAGCGCAAGACAAGGACTAAAACATTACACACAGGAAAACAGCAAAACACGGCGTGATGTGACAGGTTGTGACAGTACACCTACTTTGAGACAAGAGCTATAGTGATGCATGGTTGGTTATAGTCACATCCAGCAATTGCGATAATTACTTTTTATTGTCAATATCGATTACCGAGTTTCATTTTTTGATGTTTTCTGCTGGTGGTGGGCCTCAGAATTTTTTCAATGAAAACCATGTGTCTTGGCTCAGAAAAGGTTGAAAAATACTGATCTACATCATCCTACCATTTTTTTAGGGACAATGGACCCCTATCTACTAACAAGAAGAGGAGCCAGCGACAGCTGTCTAGAAGGTTTTTTTTTTACTAACACTGAGACATTAGTAGACCTGACAAAAAGCTCCTCCAACTCCTTAAAATAAATTGAATGCAACAGGATTTTCAGCTCAATGAACACTTTAACCTGCAAATCAAAAACACGGAGATGGTGAAAAAATGTGCAACGGCCTGTGGTAATAATGAGACTTCTGCCCTGGCTGCATGCCTACAATGGCCGTTATTCTATTATAGTTACCTGGATAACATATGGGGTTCATGGACCTGTTCCATGGAGTACTTCAATACATTCCTCAATGTAGTACAAACTGTAAATACCAACAATAAAACCACCACCTTCAAGTCAACCACTAGCCTCACTGTAGTTGATTTTTTGGACACCACGACAGACATGCATGCCTTTTTATTTAAGACCAGCTTACACCCCGAGCACACGTTTGCCGGCTGGTTAAGTCGCAGCTGCTGAGGTTTCATCAAATTCGAGGATTTTGTGGCAGCAACAAAATTATTATATTCGGCCCTGAGGAGGAAGAGCAACTCTCAGTCTTATACTGTAAGTGTTTCACGATGAGAAAATACTTCCTGTTGGCAAATTCATGATTCCACTCGTCACCACCTCCTCTCCCACGGCTGTTGAGGTTTCCAAAAAGTTCGAGCGCAACTTCCAGACCTTTGTGGAGGATGGCGGACGGCATTATTTGGTGTCTGCGTTCAGATGAAAAACAAGTTTGGCAGAGCTACTGGTCAGGCCTAAGGTCAGTCTCATCAAGGACACTCCCTCGACACAGAAGGATGTACTATTTCTACACACATCATGGCTCATTAACCAACACAGTTATGTCAAGGTAATGGCCGCCCTAAAAATTGTGTGTACATTGGGGCAAAAAAGTATTTAGTCAGCCACCGATTGTGCAAGTTCTCCCACTTGATGATGTTTCCACCCCCATGCTTCACAGCAGGTGTGGTGTTCTTGGGATGCAACTCAGTATTCTTCTTCCTCCAAACACAACGATTTGAGTTTACACCAAAAAGTTTGGTTTCATCTGACCATATGACATTTTCCCAATCCTCTATTGCAGTGGTCCCCAACCGCTGGGCCGTGGCCCGATTGGTTCCGGGCCGCAGAATAATTTTTTTATTAATTTTTATTAAAAAAAAAAAAAAAAAAAAAAAAAAAAAAAATATATATATATATATATATATATTTTTTTTTTTATTAAATCAACATAAAAAACACAATATACACTTACAATTAGTGCACCAACCACAAAAACCTCCCTTTTTAATGACAAAAACATCCCTTTTTCATGACAAAGAAAAAAAAAAAACACAAATAAAGGATCCCTACCCCCACCCGGGCCACGGGACAAATTATTAAGCGTTGACCGGTCCGCGGATACAAAAAGGTTGGGGACCACTGCTCTACTGTATCATCCATGTATCCATTTTGGTATAAACTCAACTCGTCGTGTTTGGAGGAAGAAGAATACCGATTTGCATCCCAAGAACACCATACCTGCTGTGAAGCATGGGGGTGGAAACATCATGCTTTGGGGCTGTTTTTCTTCAAAGGGGACAGGACGATTGATCCGTGTTAAGGAAAGAATGAATGGGGCCATGTATTGTGAGATTTTGAGCCCAAACCGCCTTCCATCACTGAGAGCTTTGAATGGTGGACCAAATACTTATTTCCCACCATAATTTACAAATAAATTCTTAAAAATTCCTTGAATGGGAATTTCTGGATTTTTTTTCACATTCTGTCTCTCACAGTTGAAGTGTACTTATGATGAAAATTACAGACCTCTGTCATCATTTTAAGTGGGAAAACTTGCACAATCGGTGGCTGACTAAATACTTTTTTGCCCCACTGTATGTGATTTTTTTGACAAAAATGTAAAATCCAGTATGTGGTCGAAACAGGCAATGTAATCATGCAACACAAAGAAAGAAAAATGAAAATTTTGATAAAAACATATTTGAATTTAAGTAAAACTTTAACGCTATTAGATAATGGTAGGGAAAACAGTCAAACACAAATACAAATAGATGGTCTACAAATTGACCAGAGGTGGGTAGAGTAGCCAGATATTGTACTCGAGTAAGATTACTGTTACATTAGAGATGTATTACTCAAGTAAAAGTAAGGAGTAGTCACCCAAATATTTACTTGAGTAAAATTAAAAAGTATGTTGTGAAAAAACTACTCAAGTACTGAGTAACTGATGAGTAACCTGTTCGTTTAATGATGACAGCAACAAGTAATGCACAAAAACATAAAAATAGCAATGAAAAAATTCAGAGCCAGGAATATCTATTAAGCAACTAAAACAATAATATATATTAAATGATATATATTTGGCTTTACACTGTATTGAAGAAAAATTTGAAAATGAATTTTACCTTTCCAACCTCATTGTACTATTGGCTAAGTTTTATATTCATAAATGTAAGTTTCTCAATACCCGACCTGTTGTTTGTGCCTTTTAAAAAATATTTAGAACTGTACATTAAAACATTCTACCTCCGAACAAACTAAAAAGCTGTGAAAACGATGATGCTGTGTTCCAAATTTAAAGGCCTACTGAAACCCACTACTACCCACCACGCAGTCTGATAGTTTATATATCAATGATGAAATATTAACATTGCAACACATGCCAATACGGCCTTTTTAGTTTTATTAAATTGCATTTTTAAATTCCGCGTAAAGTATCCTGTTGAAAACGTCGCGGTACGATTACGCGTATTGTAGCGGACATTTTGTTCCAGCCCAATCCCAGCTCTCATTGTATTCTGTTTTTATTTACGATTTACACAACGTACCAACTTCGCTGGTTTTGTGTTTTGTAAATTATGATTGTAATTGAACATCACTAAACAAAATAATCCGAGCACTTAACTGGTACAGCTACACCTTTTTTGTCTTCTGTTTTCCTGTTATCACCTCATCTTTACCCCCATCTTAACCCTAACCTTACCTCACTACCCTATTGTTCTAACCATTCACAAACCCCTAACCCTGAATGTGTGATGGGTGTATTTTGTACACATTACTTGATATTAGGAGTACTTTCTTAAAGATACAGAACTTGTTTGTGTTGTTTCATGAACACAACCAAAGCAATCTGTGGGAATCAGAACGCTCGCTGGTTGGTCAAGGTATCAAATACATACTTCAATCAATCAAAAATAAAAAATAAATATGTCATTTTCTACTAGATTTTGCCCTTTCTATCTCTGTTATAATTAATTGTTCATAAAATACATAACATCTTAAGGGGAGTAATTTACATAAAATACTTCCTTACGGTGTTGCCTTTGCTGGGACTAAATAGTTGTTTGGGTTTTATTTTTCCCGTACTTTCAGACACAACAGCAACTTCAATTGTTGACTGTGACGGTCTTGAGCCGTCGTCGTGCGGGTTCTCAGGACTTCTGTCGACTTCTTTTATTTTGCAATAAGTAAGTCTCTTGCCGGTTTTCTTTGCAGTCTTCCCGTTTTTCTGCTCGCTTCTCTCTCCGGCTTTTCGTTTGCTTGCGTCATCTTCTTTGTGCTCTTTTCCTCTCGCGCTCAGCATCGGCTTCCTTCTGGCTCCTTTTTTCTCCGTTTCTCCCCCCGGCGTTTACGGCCCCTGCCTTTTGATACGGTGCGAGAGGAGATTTAAATTGTACGCACCTGATAATATTTGCGGGGTTGATTCTGGAGTGCCCCGCCTCGCTGCTTGCTCGCAGTCCACGCCTCCTCGCCGCCATCTTGGGCCGGGCTCCGGTGTGCCCTGCCTGGCTGTCGGACTGCCGGCTCCGCCTCTTCACATTGACGTTTTGATGTCCGTCAACAAAACTGTTTTGGTGCAAAGCACAAGCAGCCAACACTGAACTATATTCAATATATTTCAACTTAATTATGCACATAACATGAATTTGAATGAATGAACATAATAATTGCCGGTTTGTTTCGATAAATTGTAAAAAAAAAAAATGTTTTACCAGTGTGGTACTTGTGCTGTCCACACAAACACACACACACACACACACACACACACACACACAC
This sequence comes from Nerophis ophidion, assembly GCF_033978795.1. Taxonomy (NCBI): domain Eukaryota; kingdom Metazoa; phylum Chordata; class Actinopteri; order Syngnathiformes; family Syngnathidae; genus Nerophis; species Nerophis ophidion. The sequence goes on along the minus strand of NC_084623.1, from coordinate 23,317,765 downwards.
ACACACCAGATGGATGACAGACTTACAGTGTCCCACAGCCAAAAAACACCCACACTTCTGGTCACAGAAGTGCACATGTGTGAGCTTACACACCAGATGCAAGTCGAGAGAAGACTGTGACTTTAATTATCACCTTGTCTCAGCCTAAATGAGGGTGTGAGGTTAAGCTCATCTCCACACACACACACACACACACACACACATGCTGAAACAAAAGAACTAAACAAAACAAAAAAATCATTGTAGCAATTGGCAGCTATATTTTTGACCTATTAAAACCCAGAGCTAATTGTGTTAAGTGTAAACAGATGGTGAATATAAGCCTAGGAATGGGGAACAAATTCGTACTTTTATAGCAAATTCACTTAAAATCAAATGGTACCACATTTCGATTCATTTGTTCCACTTGATGTCACTTCACACCGGCTCAAGCACTTTGCAGGCAAACAGGCGGATATGTGTTGGACTGCTTTTAAGCAATGCTGGAATTTTCTATCCCAACAAAGCAAGCATGCCTGATAGAAAGCACTCAAAAGTAAGGCTTTCTACATTACATTACACTCAAGGCTACTCTTTTGGGTAAAATGAGTGTACAGGTAACTACATAGGCGTTATTTCATGTTTAAAGTGTTCTAATTATGTCAAACATTGTTTGTCGGTTGTAAACTGTTTTTTTAGGCTGGCCCTTCCGGTTTTCATTCTGAGCTCAGAATAAAGCCACGCTCCTCCACGTAAAGAGGAGCCAGATTAGATGGGACCAAATGCCCCCCTGGCGAGGTGTTTCGGGCACCTCTGACCAATAGGTGGGAACAGGGAAGACCTAGGTCACGTTGAGTAGATCTGTTCAGAGCTCCTCGTGGAAATACATAAAGGGGAACATTATCACCAAACCTATGCAAGCGTCAATATATACCTTGATGTTGCAGAAAAAAGAGCATGTATTTTTGTAACCGATTTCCGAACTCTAAATGGGTGAATTTGGGCAAATTAAATGCCTTTATGTTTATCGGTCTTGTAGTGATGACGTCAGAACGTGACGTCACCAAGATAATAAACCCGCCATTTTCATTTTCACATTACAAACACCGGGTCTCATCTCTGTTATTTTCCGTTTTTTCAACTATTTTTTGGAACCTTGGAGACATCATGCCTCGTCGGTGTGTTGTCGGAGGGTGTAACAACACTAACAGGGAGGGATTCAAGTTGCACCACTGGCAAGAAATCTGCCACCAGACCCTCATTGAATGTGCCAGAGTGTCTGCACATTTTACCGGCGATGCTAACGCAGAAATGGCACAGAGATGTATGGATAACCTGCAGATGCATTTGCAACGATTAAGTCAACGAAATCACAAAGGCGAGTTTTGTTGATGTTGTTGACTTATGTGCTAATCAGACATATTTGGTCGCAGCATGACCGCCAGCTAATCGATGCTAATATGCTATTTACACTAGCTGTATGTACATTTGAAACTAGATACCCACATTTAATGCAAAACAAACACTTACCAATCGACGGATTTAAGTTGCTCCTGTGTCACAAGATGCGAAAGTCCTGATGGTTTGGTCTGCACATTTTACCGGCGATGCCAATAAGGCAGCCATGCTATGGGCCGCTTCATTAGGTACACCCATGCTATGGCCAAATAGCGTCAATAGCTATTTGCTCAATAGCTTCAGTTTCATCTTCAATTTCGTTTTCGCTATCTGCCTCCATACTTCGACCATCTGTTTCAATACATGCATAATCTGTTGAATCGCTTAAACCGCTGAAATCCGAGTCTGAATCCGAGCTAATGTCGCTATATCTTGCTGTGGTAACCGCCATGTTGTTTGTATTGGCAGCACTGTATGACGTCACAGGGAAATGGACAGTTGCGTCGTAAATAGCGAAAATCAAGAAATTTAAAGCTTTTTATAGGGATAGTCCGGGAGGTGTAAAATCTTGAAAAAAACTTAGAAAAATAAAACAAGCCATTGGGAACTGATATTTATTGTTTTTAGCCCTTTTGAAATTGTGATAATGTTCCCCTTTAATCACATCCTGGGTAATTCCTCAAGTTGCTGCTTGTTTGTAGCAGTCTCAATATCTTCTAAGCTGCGCTTAATGTACGATGCTACTTCTGGCTGTTGTTTGACATCGCTCACAAAAAGTCTCACCAATTTGGAGATGTATTATTAAAAAATAGGAGTCGAAGAGTAAGTTGTTCTGCCAAAAGTTAAGTTGAGTAGCACGAAAATTAGCCGCCAACTAGTGTTGTCCCGGCACCAATATTTTGGTACCGGCAACAAAATGTATTTTGATATTTATTTTCTAAATAAAGGGGACCACAACATATGTCATTATTGGCTTTATTTTAACAAAAAATCTTAGGGTACATCAAACATGTTTCTTATCGCAAGTTTTGTTCTTAAATAAAATTGTGAACATACAACACAACTTGTCTTTTAGTAGTAAGTAAACAAACAAAGGCTCCTAATTAATGTGCTGATGTATGCAGTAACATATTGTGTCATTTATTATTCTATTTTTTTATCTAAATTAATAAGGACAAGTGGTAGAAAATGAATTATTAATCTACTTGTTCATTTACTGTTAATATCTGCTTTCTTTCTCTTTTAACATGCTCTATCTACACTTCTGTTAAAATGTCATAATTACTTATTCTTTTGTTGTTTGATACACTCTATTAGTTTTGGATGATACCCCAAATTTGGGAATAAATCTGATACCAAGTAGTTACAGGAGCATACATTGTTCATATTCAAAGTCTTCATGTGTCTAGGCTCGTATTTCCTGAGTTTATAAACATAATATGATTTTTTTAAAAACGAAAGAAGATTTTGTGATGCTAAAAAATATCGATGTAATCATAGTAGTAATCAAGGGGATTTTAGGTGTAGATCCACCAATGGCGTTTGTTTACATTCAGGAACGGCGTCATTAGCGGTGACACCGGTGAGCTAGGGTGTGTAGTGAAACACGTTTAGCTACTGCTCGTCCAGCAGGATGATACTTGTAAGAAACTTACTTTATTTGTCGCCATGGAGGCGAGGATTAGTGATTCAGACTGCGGCTGAATGTTAGCCGCTAGCTAGCTAGCCATGTCTTAAAGCACCTCTTCCTGAGAGCGTTTCAGCGATACAACTTTATCTTTATTGTCGGTTTTTAGACCAAAATGCGTCCGTTTTCCCTTTTCTGTCTACACACTGTGTCTTTCTGTAAGTACTCTGTGATTGTGCTCTGCCCAACATGCTCCTCTGCTCGTAAACCAGCAATGTCACAGCGTGACGATAAGGTGGGTAGGGGGACCGGTACTTTTTAGAGGCGGTTTAATGCCGAATATGACTCATTAGTATCTTGGTACTATACTAATACCAGTACACCGTACAACCCTATCAACAACAGTTGTTAGCAGTGTAACCCTTAGAAGGGAACTACACTTTTTTGGGGAATTTTGACTATCGTTCACAATCATTATGAAATTGATTTTTTTTTATGCATACTAACTTGTAAATTAAAGACCACTTACAGCGGAGCCACTGGAAGGTCCTACAGTATTTCGTCCACAAAACCTAATAAATAACCATTCGAAAACCGCCAAAAATACCCCATTTACATTTTGTGATTCGACTATTAACCAAGTATTATTGACATTGTTATTATAAGTGCGAATGCAGACAAATTATTTATGGCGGCGCCGTAATCACTACTGTATGTCCCTATGTTTACATCATCGAGTGGTCTGCTGCTTCCTTGCTTCCCTGCTCCCTGTAAGGTTATTGTAGATCATAAATCATGTATCTCACCTGGACTAAAGAGGTCTGACAAGGTATTCTGACAAGTTGGGACACTTTGACAGCCATTTAGAACCAGAAACTGGCAAGGATGACACATAATAACGGTTTTTCCCCCTCGCACCCATCCCTTTTCTTTGTGAGGAATGATTTTTCATCTAAATGGGAATATATGAACATCATAGCAGTTGGCGTCCTAATGTAGTGAGTCTTATTCTGCGTTGTGTAGTTTTTTATAAGTAGGAGACACTCCACCATTCCGTCATTTCATCATTTATTGACCACCTTTGTTGGAAACACGAAACACATTCACAGGTCTCTACTTTTCTGGCGGAGTGATACCTCATCAGCAAAAGTCCGATAGAAGAGAAAGTAAACAACAGTCATTCATATCAAAATAATAATTTAAATTACAATAACAAAAACGTTTTATCACAAAAAAATAATAATAATACACAAATCCACATACCTTTGTTGGAAACATGAAACACATACAAAGGTCTCTACTTTTCTGGCGGAGTGATACCTGCGTAAATACCATGTGTAACTATGACCAAATATTTCAAACATTCTACGCTCTAATCCTTACTTAACAAAATTGTGCATAAAAAAATACTTGAAACAACACATCACTTATACCTACAACATTGTTTTAACTTTTAAAGTACTACAAAAGTTTTGAAATAATATTTACACAAGAAACACAGAGCAATGAAGATCTATTACCTCATCAGCAAAAGTCCGATAGAAGAGGAAGTAAATATCCGAAAAAAAAAACGCAGAGTCACTTCCTGCACCGGATATCCGGTTCTTCAAAATAAAACCAATACTTAAAAATAAAACATAACACCCTGTCTCGTTCATAATATAGCGCAACAACATCACACTATTACATTAACCTCCAACAGACCTTGTGCAGTAAGTGATGTTTTATTATGATTGCTGTCTTTCATGAAGTCTGCATTGAGTACTAATCTGTGATGAAAAAAGACACACACGTCGAAGTTGGAACAAATAACAATTTGAGACGGTTTGTTTGACACTTTGGTACACAAAGTCTTCATCTTCTTCCTGATGGCAGAAGTTCGTTTACTGAGGACAGTGTGTGTGAGAGTGGCGTCTGAGGATATCTTTGATGCTTGTGTCGTAACTGACTGATTATGCAAACAATCTATGTACTCATAATGGTTCATACCAATAATCTCCATTGCTGTTTTGTGCATGTTAGCCAGTCTGTTTGTCAGTTGTACTGATTGGTTGCCAAACTACACATTGATCCCATGTCTGATTAGGTTCTTTAAGACAGCTTTTTAGAAAATTAGCATCATCTGATTGCTAACACCATATAGCCTCAGTGTTCTCTAAAAATACAGTCTCTGTTGCAGATTGTTGCAGAAGTTATAACAATATGGGATTTCCGGCTAAGCAGATTATCAAAAATGGACCACTAGATATGTATATGTTGTCACCTGATGGCTCATCTGTTGTTTCATGACTCGTGTGTAGTCATTTGCTTTGGGTCCAAAATCACCTCCTGTGATTTTTCTCCATTTAAAATTAGTTTCATTAACATCAACAAAGAGTCAATTTCCTCATGCAGAAGACTCAACAGTAGAGTTGTTGATGTCTGACAGTGTCAGTGGAGTAACCTTCACTTGCCGTCTGCTGTTAGTTTGAATAATAAAACCAGTTAATCACAGCATGTCTTTCAATATCTCTAAAAGCAGGGAAGGTTGCGTTGTGTTAAATGCTGAACTAAAACCAAAACCAATAAATACAATTCTAGCATAGGCTTTAGTCTCTTCCAAATGCTTGGCAACCAAACACAACATGCATAGAATTGCCTCCCCGTGCTACAAACACACAGCAGGAGACATACGTCAGTCGTGTTGAGTGTTCTGAAAATTCCCTTTAAAAAGTAATGAATTATAGTTACCGTTTTTTTCCGCACTATAAGGCGCACCTAAAAACCTAACATTTTCTCAAAAGCTGACAGTGCGCCTTATAATCCAGTGCGCCTTATATATGGACCAATATTGAGCCACAACGGGTCTCACAACTACGGTAAGCAGCCACCGATTTCATTTTCCCCCGTAGGAGAAGAAGCTCGCGGTGCATGCCGTTTCATTTCTATTTGTGTGTTTATGTAAAGACCCCAAAATGGCTCCTATTGAGAGACATGATTTCAGGAAAGCAGGAATTGTCACTGAATTGCTAGACAACAGCAGCAACACTGATTCCATTAACGACGTCTTGAAATAGTGCAAAGCAATAAAAATATATCAATAACTCAACGTTGCTCAAACGTTAATGTCACACAACACAACACACAAAATAAACATGTAAAGCTCACTTTATTAAGTTATTCCTGATTCACAAATCCCTCGAATTCTTCTTCTTCAGTGTCCAATTTAAACATGCCACAAGAGGTCTCACAACTACGGCCTAACTTATTTTCCCTCGTAGAAGAAGAAGCGCGCGGTGCATGCTGGGATATATGACTGTGGGAGGCTTGCCGAGTTTAAACTCAAGTCGATCAGTCACACAGTAGAACACGGGAATAGAGCAGCAACGGGAGAATTTAAAGGGGAACATTTTTACCAAACCTATGTAAGCGTCAATATATACCTTGATGTTGCAGAAAAAAGACCATATATTTTTTTAACCGATTTCCGAACTCTAAATGGGTGAATTTTGGCGAATTAAACGCGTTTCTGTTTATCCCTTTCTGAGCGACGACGTCAGAACGTGAGGTCACATCGGTACTCAACGCCATTTTTACCTACCACATCACACGCATCGAGTCAAATCAGCTCTGTTATTTTCAGTTTTTTCGATTATTTTCCGATACCTTGGAGACATCATGCCTCGTCGGTGTGTTGTCGGAGGGTGTAACAACACGATTAGGGACGGATTCAAGTTGATTTACAAAGAATGTGCATCGATTTGCACGGCATGCTATTCGATGCTAACATGCTATTTAGGCTAGCTGTGTACATATTGCAGCATTGTGCCTCATTTGTAGCTATATTTACATCCAGCCTTTCCCTCCATCCACATTTAATGCCAAACAAACAAATACCAGTCGACGGATTTAAGTTGCTCCAGTGTCAAAAGATGCGAAAGTCCCTCGTTTGGTTTTTACCGGCGATGCTACGACAGAGATGGCAAGAATGTCAGGATATCCTGCGACATTTAAAGCAGATGCATTCCCAACGATAAAGTCAACGAAATCACAAAGGTGAGTGTTGTTGATTTTATTGACTTCTGTGCTAATCAGACATATTTGGTCGCAGAATGACTGCCAGCTAATCGATGCTAACATGCTATTTAGGCTACCTGTATGTACATTTGAAACTATATTTACATCCAGCGTTTCTTACCACCCACATTTAATGCGAAACAAACACTTACCAATCGACGGCTTTGAGTTGATCCAGTGTCAATGCGAAAGTCCTGATCGGTTGGTCTGCACAGTTTACCGGCGATGCTAAGACAGACATGCATGGCCGAATAGTGTCAATAGCTATTCGCTCAATAGCTTCAGTTTCTTCTTCAATTTCGTTTTCGCTATCTGCCTCCATAATCCAACCATCTGTTTCAATACATGCGTAATCTGTTGAATTGCTTAAACCGCTTAAATCCGAGTCTGAATCCGAGCTAATGTCGCTATATCTCGCTGTGCTATTCGCCATTGTTTGTATTGGAATCGCTATGTGACGTCACAGGGAAATGGACAGTGGCCTAGGCAAATTGCAAAAATCAAGCACTTTAAAGCTTTTTTTAGGGATATTCCGGGACGGGTAAAATTTTGAAAAAAAACTTAGAAAAATAAAATAAGCCAGTGGGAACTGATTTTTATTGGTTTTAACCCTTCTGAAATTGTGCTAATGTTCCCCTTTAACATTAACAGCAGCGACACTGACTCGTTTAATGAAACTTCGACGAGACATGTTGGGTGCCGTATTTGCCCAACTGTTTGATTCGAACACTGAAGGAGAAGAATTTGAGGGATTCGTGGATGAGGAATAACTTAATAAAGTGAGCTTCACATGTTTATTTTGTTGTTGTGTTGTGTGACATTATCGTTTGAGCAACGTTGAGTTATTGATATATTATTGCTTTGCAGTATTTCGAGTGTTACTATATTGTGATTGCACTAACGTTTGATTTACCGTAACAGTATCAGACTGTTTTTTTACGTGTTTATTGAATTGGGGAAAATAATAAAACAGCTGTTCATTCATTTTGGGAGTGAACGGAGTTGTCAGAACGCTGGTTTGTAAACTATTAATAAAGTTTGACTGACCTGATTGTTTTGTTGGCATTCCCTTTAACGCAGCTCCATATAAAGCAGGGGTGCCAAACTCAAATACAGGGAGGGCCAAAATTTAAAACAGAACAAAGCCGTGGGCCAAGGTTGAACAAATTAACCTTTTAGGTGGTAGCGTGTATTGTAGCATCCCGGAAGAGTTAGTGCTGCAAGGGGTTCTGGGTATTTGTTCTGTTGTGTTACGGTGCGGATGTTCTCCCGAAATGTGTTTGTCATTCTTGTTTGGTGTGGGTTCACAGTGTGGTGCATATTTGTAACAGTGTTAAAGTTGTTTATACGGCCACCCTCAGTGTGACCTGTATAGCTGTTGACTAATAATGCTTTGCATTCACTTATGAGTGTGCACAAGCTGCTTATAACATGAGGCTTGGCCGGCACGCTGTTTGTATGGAGGATAAGCAGACGTGACGACAGGTTGTAGAGAGCGTTAAAGGCATTGCCTTTAAGGCACGGCCCTCAAAATTGTTGTTCCGGGTGGAAATTGGGAGATATTCACGAGAATGGTTGCCCAGGGAGATTTTCGGGAGAGGCACTGAACTCCGGGAGTCTCCTGGGAAAATCGGGAGGGTTGGCAAGTATGAGCATTAGCTGTGAACGCGGTGTTACGGCGGCACAGACACTGTATAATACCGGCGGACAAGCTCTAATGTTAATTTGATATTGCCTCCAGGGCCAAATGAAATTACATGGCGGGCCAAATTTGACCCGCGGGCCAGAGTTTGACACCCATGATCTATAGGATGCATAACGTAACCCCAGCCTCTACTGTAGCATCTATTCTATGCGCCTTATAATGTGGTGCGCCTTATATATGAACAAAATATTAAAATAGGCCATTCATTGAAGGTGCGGTTTATAATCCGGTGTGCCTTTATAGTGCGGAAAATACGGTACTTGTAACTCTACCAAAATAGTAATTGAGTTATTAACGGATTTACTCTTTAATAAATGTAATTAATTATTAGGGAAAGTAATTAATACGTGTGGAAGATGCCACTGAGCAGCTCCACTGTAGACACGGCACAAGAGCCAAGCGTGCAGGTTTAACAAAGTTTTAATGTTTTTTTTACAAGATCTTTCCGAAATGTTTTTCAGCATGTCCTCCCTCTCGCTCTGCTCCCGGCCGCTTACTGTTAAAGAAAAACAGATGATTAGATTAACACCTACCACCTATGACATCTAATCACCTGCCAGCTTTGTCTCGCTGTCAGCACATGCCCTGCCCCTGCCCGCTGGTGCTCGTCCTAAGTACCTACGGACAGAGGCGGTGACTTTTCCTCCTACAGGCAGCGCTGACTAGTCTTTCCCTCCACAATACGTCACTTAAAAAAGACAACTTTGAAATATCTGGCATATACATATGACAGATGTTTAATATAAGATCACAGTATGCGGAATCTGTGCTTTTAAAAGGCGGGGCCTGTTGCCTAGTTACATGTGACGTCCTTGCGAGTTTCAACGGAGCTCTGTTTTTCAGCTTTAGCAGTTAGCAGTGCACTTTGTCGGCTGTGGAACCAGCTCTTTTGAATCTTTTAACCTGATTGTGTTACCTTTGCTTAATAAAGAGATTGAATGTGCTTCGATGGATGTCACATCTTCTTGTCAACAAACTGCATTGGTGTGCCGTCAGGACCAGTAAGGCCTTCTCTGCTGACCTAACATAACCAGAAATCATGATCATAATTAAAGATCAAAATATTTTTCAATTTACATTCCATTAATATCCAAACATGTTCATATTCTCTTCATGTCATATTATGCTCCTTCCAGCGCTGTTGTTTTTAGTTGTAGTTTGTATTAAATCAGAATTCAGCTAGCTAATGTTTCCAAATCTGCTAGAGGCCTTCAGAAACAACAATGCAGGCGTCCGTGCACTGTAAATGAATGGACACATACGCTGCAAAAAGTCAGTGTTCAAAAACAAAAAAACAATTTACAAAAATTAGTGGTATTTTATTTGAACTAAGCAAAATTATCTGCCAATCAAACAAGAAAATGTGGCTTGTCAAGACTTTCCTAAACAAGTAAAATTAGCTAACCTCAATGAACCTAAAAATACCTTAAAATAAGTATATTGTCACTAATAACAATTATACTACTATATGAGTATGTATTTTCTATTGTTTCATTGAAATAAAACAGCAAAATCCATTTGGCTGTCATCCGTTTTAATATGAGACACAATTGTTTCAAAGTCATTATTTATTTTTTATTTTTTTTTACATGCTTGATGGAAGAAATTATTAATTTAAAAAAGTAGTTCTATACTTGTGAGTGTTGATTACACAGCTTTGCAACACTTGATATTCTAGTTTCAAGCATGTTTTACTCAATATAGGTCATAAAATTTCAGCAACAAGCTGTAATATCTTAATGAGATAAATTAGGACCAAAACCCTTAAAACAAGTGAAACACTCACGTAAAAACTGCTTAGTGAGAAGAATTATCTTATCAGACAGAAAATAGGCAAATATCACTCTTGAATTACCCTTTTTTGAGATATTTAATCTTACTTAGATTTCGTTTTTTGCAGTGTACAGTTGATAGACAATTACGATAGCCAGTCAGATCAGGAGTTGTTGTCAGTAAAGCCTTCTAGCCGGCCGAAGGTTGAACGTGACGTTTACGGGTCCTGTGATTAGCTACTCATCGGACCGTGAGCGGAGGAATTTGCGAACACATAGACAGTTGGGATAGCCAAACAGATCACAAGTTGTTGACAGTAGCCTATCTAAGTAGCCGGATGTTAACGAGACTGTGATTTGATACACACTAGTCACTCCAAAGTGAGTATCCATTCACAAGTTTCAAATAAGCAGGAAGCGGGAAGTGTTGCGCTGTAGCTAGACCGGAATAGCAGAGAAGGAGAACAAAATGTTGATTAGGTGGCAGCTATAAATTTGCAAGGCCATTTTCAAGAAGGGTATTTAAAGAGAAACTACATCTCTCCTGTCCAAAGGCAAAACCTAGTAACTCACTTCTAGCTGATTTTGAGAAAACAAAGGAAAACCAATCTATCTTGATGCCGTCTTACAAAAAATCTACAAAGTCATCAAACGTATAGATGTTTTCTTGAGCTTTCATTTTCTTGCCGATCGAGCCATGGATTGAATCTGCTCTCATGAACGTGTGCCCTTTCTCCAGATATTTCATCACAATCTCGGGTGGGCCCCGTTCTGCGTTTGCACATTGGGCAAGAGCCGTGTACAGTGTCCAGTTTTTATTTTGACCTCCACAGTTATCTGCCCAAAAGAGTATGCAAGGGGAAGAATCAAGAACAATACATTTAATGAAGGTGCTTGCAACGTCCTGGGCCAATCTACCAAATATCCTCTCGTGCCATAATATCACATAATCAGGTTGACCATCGGCCCCCATTTGTGCAAATGTCTCATTAAAGACAATAAGACGACTGACAAAGAAGCTTCGATTGGGCCCTTGAGATACTAGGTTTTTCTGTTGTATCTATGCGGTTATGTTGTAGTTGCTAGGTCCTGCCATGCACGTAAAAGCTCACTTACGGAACAAATTACAATATCGCATACACTAATGTAAAGCATATCACCTAGGAACTCCAAAATTATTATCAGCTCAGTTTTGACCAAAATTGAGTTTCTGGGTTTTGCCTTTGGACAGGAGATCTTGTGAGACAATGTCGGCCAACCAGCTGTTCTGGCGATGAAATATGGAAATGCTTGCCATTTCCTGTTACATTTGGAACGCATGGTGGATGCGCGAGGTGTCACCCCAAGATGCAGCAGGACCAGACAGGCAGGAATTACAGGTAGGAGCTTGGTTTAATGCAAAAATTATAAATAACACTGGTATAAAAAGGCAAAAATAAAGCGCGTGCCTACACACAGGAAGATAATGCTAATCTTAGCATGTAGTCAAAAGAGTCCAAGAATAGCGTGCCAAATGCACAGAAGCTAATGCGAAACTTAGCACAGATACAAAGAAGTAGAAAACCTAACGTGACGGTTGCATGGAGCAAACAAACCATCCAGAATGAACTAAGTTAGCAGGCAGATTTAAATACTCACGTAAACAATTACCAACATGTGTGCGTAGAAACAAGAGCAGGTGGCACAAATCAGAAACCATGGAGACAAGATAAACAAGGAAGTGCACAAACTAAGAGTCAAACAATAAACACAAAAGACTCAAAACCCCAAAACCATATATGATTCGGGAGGCGGATCATAACATTTCCTCTCGAATAAGCTGACGACGACGAGTGCCACTGGCTTATACGGCAACAAAAAGTGATTTCAAATATTTTCTTTTTTCCCTTTTAGTAACTTTTTTGCAATTTTAAATTTGACAGTACCACATAAGATATTTTTTAATTGTTGATGCGTTTTAATTGATTTTTAAATGCGCCATAAAAATAACCCGTAGGTCATAAATGTGTTTCTGTGTTACTTTTCCAGCAATGGTCATGTGGTGACATAAACTACTACACTGCAAAAACTTAATTCTAAGTAAGATGAAATATCTCAAATAAGGGTGATATTTGCTTATTTTCTGTCTGATAAGATATTTTTTCTCACTAAACAGATTTTATGTAAGTGTTTTACTTGTTTTGAGAGGTTTTGGTTTGAAATAATCTCAGTAAGATATTACAACTTGTAGCTGAGATTTTATGACCTATATTATGTAAAACATGCTTGAAACTAGAATATCAAGTGTTGCAAAGCTGTCATCAACACTCAAAACTATAAAACTACTTTTTTAAAGTAATAAGTTTGTATTTCTAGCATGAAAAAAAATCATGATGCCGAGCGCATATCATCGAAATAATGGCACTAGCATTTGCTTATTTAAGAATATTTTTCAACATATTGAGCAAAAAGGTATATATTATTTTCTACCAAGAAAAGTGCACTTGTTATGTGTGAGAATATACTTATTTTAAGGTATTTTTTGGGTTCTTTGAGGTTAGCTAATTTTACTTGTTTTGGAAAGTCTGGACGAGCCAAAATTTCTTGTTTTATTGGCATATTATTTTTCTTAGTTAAAAAAAAATACCCCTCAAATTTGTATTTTTTTGTTCTTGTTTTTGAACTCTGACTTTTAGCAGTGTATATTTTGAGAGGTAATCTTTGTCGGACATCACTGAGTGGAAAAATGCACAGCCAGCCCCTGACAAACGGGGTATATTTTGGATGGCAAGTTTGCCACTTCAATCATTGATTTGTTGTTCAATATTCCCATCGTGTACATCTGCTGTGTCACAGTGTGATGTTGCCTCTTCCTATTTGATATCAAGTTCATTTTAGTGCGGCGCTGCTTGTTTCTTTCACTAGTAAAAATATATATTTTTTGCATTGAACTTGTTGTCCACATAGAACCACATCAACAGTAGCGTGCCAGGTTACATCAAGCTATCGTCATAGGGGTATGAACGGACCTAAAATAAATAAATTAGATTACTTGTTATTAGTAAAAGTATCCGCGTTACTAACGCCGTTACAATCATACTTGCCAACCCTCCTGGATTTTCCGGGAGACTCCCAAAATTCAGCGCCTCTCCCGAAAACCTCCCGGGACAAATTTTTTCCCGAAAATCTCCCGAAATTCAGGCGGAGCTGGAGGCCACGCCCCCTCCAGCTCCAAGCGGACCTGAGTGACGTGTCGACGGTCTGTTTTCACGTCCATTTTCCCACAGTATGTAGAGCGAGCCTGCCCAATGACGTTATAGCTGTAGAATGATCGAGGGCGAGTTCTTGGTTTCTTATGTGGGTTTATTGTTCGTCAGTTTCATTAAAGTCCTCCCAGCCCGGTAATAACACACAACAACCGCAGTCACATTTTCGTCTACCGTAAAGCAGTTCGTCTGCCGTAAGCTCCAATGTTGTGGACTTGTGACACTCTTAAACAGGACAATACTGACATATACTGTACATAGAATAGAATAGAATGTACTTTATATAATTCAGCACCACAGTTCGCTCACAATAAACAATAATAATGATAAATAATATAATATGTATTACATATGAATAATATATGAATAATACAAATATATTCTACATATATTCTACATTTAAGTGCAGTCAAGGAACATATGCATTATACAGTCTGATGGCTGTCGGTATGAAAGACCTCCTGTGTCGTTCCGTGTTACATTTTGGGAGTCTGAGCCTTCCACTGAACGTGCTCATTCTCTCCGCAAGGTCCGAGGGTAGTGGGTGGGAGGTGTTGTCCATAATGGCTAGGAGTTTTGCTAGACTTCTTCTCTACCAGAGAGTCAAGATAGTGACAGAGAATAGAACAAAGATGGACATTTTAACCCTTTACAATGAGTAGAAGAGTGTTATGTGTGTGTATATGTGTAAATAAATGAACACCGAAATTCAAGTATTTCTTGTATTTATATATATATATATATATATATATATATATATATATATATATATATATATATATATATATATATATATATATATATAAAATATTTGACTCCTAACCACACCCCGAACCACGCCCCGTCCCCAACCATGGCCCCCCCGTTCAACCCCCGACCAGGCACCCCCACCACCCAAAATCGGAGGTCTCAAGGTTGGCAAGTATGGTTACAATAAAACACCATTATTATGAACACTGGTCGTGTTGGCAACACCACTTTAATCCAACATAAAAAAAATACATTCATGCCTGCTTTTTTCAATATTGTCCATGGCGAACACTTTTTCCTATGTGAGCTGTGTCAATTCTCAGCGTGTTAGCACTTAGTCAGCGCCGGAGAAGAAATCCTGCTGTCTTAAAAGAAATGACTCCGTGCTTCCATATAGTTACATATTTGTGGAAGCCTGTCAGGAATGCAGATTTGGGTTCACTTTTGCTAAAAACATGATAATGGAAGTGTGTCAGTGTAGCATAACTTTAGATGTGGCGTAACTCCGCTTTACAACACACCTCAAATGCGCCTGTTTTTTGGATCATAAGAAAAAGCATAAATGATCAGTGATAGACATTAGCCACTAGAGTTACACATTGAAATTGACAGAAATGTGTATGTTGAATCATGCATTTCTCCAATATCAAATACAAGCAGTCACAAAAAGTAAGTTGAGACTCGCCACCACAAGCTCAAGGAGTGTGCAGGAATAAATAGCTGTGTGATTAGTGATTAGAAGCAGGTGTGCATCCTAACCACTAATCAGAGGCAGGTGACAATAATCAGCACCCATGGCAACAACGACAAAAAACCCGGGTTTAGACACAGAAATAAATCAACAACTAAGGAAATACTAAACTAAACAAAACATGATCCGGGCAGCGGATCATCACATAACTCTTAAAGTAAGACATTGAAAACAAACTTTGCATCGCTTGAATAATAGTTTGCCTCGTCAAACGATTTAGGTAAATGGTCTGTATTTATACAGTGCTTTACTATACCTTAAACCAGTGGTCCCTAACAATAGTTTCGGGGAATGTACCGGTCTGTGATGCATTTGCTACCGGACTTCACAGATACATCACATAATTTATAAACAACCGTATTTTCTCCGACTTAACTTTCACTTGTCCCGTTAAACACACCAATAAGCTTGTTCATAGATGTATCATTAAACTGATAGGAAATTGCCATTTGTTATATAGTTGTTACATGCAACAATTAATTCACATTAATGAACATATAGAATGTAAATGTGCCAGATTGTAGCCAAAGGTTAATTTCCTTTTACAGGTTGATGGTACCAGTGTATAATTTGTATAATCAACCATTTCATTGCAAAAAAACGCGGCCAGGGCTCCCACTAAAGCGACTCCGCAAGCAACAAATGCCACCGGAAGTTGTTCCTACTATCATAGCATATTAGAAATGTGACGGTATCAAAATCTCCCGATATAACATTATCACAGTATTAATGGGGAACTGCACTTTTTGGGGAATTTGGCCTATTGCTCACAATCATGATGGCGTGTATTTATTTTGAATGCATTTTAATTTGTCAATAAACATAGATAAAAGTCTTACAATGGAGCCAATAGGAGGTCCTCTATCCCTGCCCATAACACCCATTAAATAACCATCCAAAAAATACTAACAGTACTGTATTTACATTTCGTGACTTGAATATTAAGCAAGTATTAGTGATATTGTTATTATAAGCGGTCACGAAGACAAACTATTTATAGCAGCTAGCTTGTGTGGTTATGTTGACATCACTGCCTGGTGAGCTTCTTCCTCGGCTCATTGCTCATGAGAGTTTATTTTAGCCTATAAATAATGCCTCTCCCCTTAATAGTAGAAAAATGAGGACGTAATCCGGCAATTTGGTACACTTTGACAGCCAATTTAGACCCGGGAATGGCGCAAAAAACACAAAAAGATGCTTTGTTCAAGAGGATCATGGAGTCTGCAGTGAGTAATAACCAGTGACGTTGTGGAAGAAAAAAGTCAAAGTTGTGATGTGATTTTTAAATTAAAGCGCTGCGTATGCTTAAAATTAGCAAAATATTTGAATATTAAATATTATTATAAATATCCCTGTCACTACATTACATCATGTATAAGGACCTTAATGGAGGTGTTTGGGTGAAGTTTATTTTCATACCCAGCCAACCCCAAAGAACCAAACAAAAACTACACACCAAGTTTTTGTTTGACACCGAAAAAGTTACACCCCTATGAGAAATGGTAAGGTCGGTGTGATAAATAGAACCCATGAAGTTGTAACAGAGGCCAGCCATCGTGGCCTTTTACCTGGCACTCTTGACTCTCATTCAGAGGACACAAGTTTGAGTCCTAGGTGGACCGGCAGCAAGGGACTACACCAGGCGAGTTACAGTGGTGCTATGACCCAGAGGATCGTGAGGTTTAGTGTGGTTGTACTCCCTCCCTGGAAGCCTTAAAGTAGACTAGTTATGCAAAATCAACTTTTCCCACTTATTGCTACCTGTTTTTGTGTATTTGGGGTGCGCATAAATCCAACCATGGAGGCATGGCGGAGACCTTTGTAAAACAGTCTTGTCTTCCTTCATACTTTTTCCCAAATGAACCGTTTGTAATCTGTCCCATTTGTGACCATTTTCCCGATTGTAATGATTTTCCCGGATATGTCCATATATGGTATAGTTTTACCCAAAGAGCTTTGAGCAAGTCCGCCAATGTAGTCCAAGGTTGGAGTCAGTAAGTTACTTATTTTTCTCTATCCTCTTGTTTTCTGGCAGACTGGCTCGCACATGCACATGAATTGTTGCCATTTCTAATAAAAAGTAGCGTATCTAGATATAACTGGATATATGTCAGTAAACGCCATGTGGGGGCGCTAAAAACTACAACATGGCTGTTAAAGTGGAGGCACATAAATAAGACTGCCCACAAAACGGCGCATCCTGAAGAGAAATTCAGAAAGCGGCTTAAATATTGTATGTAAAAAAAAAAGTTAAAGTACCACTGATAGTCACACACTAGGTGTGGTGAAATTAACCTCTGCATTTGACCCATCCCCTTGTTTCACCCCCCTGGGAGGTGAGGGGGGCAGTGAGTAGCAGCGGTGGCCGCGCTCGGGAATCATTTTGGTGATTTAACCCCCAATTCCAACCCTTGATGCTGAGTGCCAAGCAGAGAGGTAATGGGTCCCATTTTTATAGTCTTCGGTATGACTCGGCCAGGGTTTGAACTCACGACCTACCGATCTCAGGTCAGACACTCTAACCACAAGGCCACTGAGCAGGCTTGCAAACATAATTATAATAATAATAATAATAACATAATAATCAACACGATCTATGCAACATTTTGACAAAGAACCACCATTAGATGTTATGTAGACCACAAGGAAGTGAAAACAAATCATAGTATGACCCTCTAAGGGGGGAACTTCACTTTTTTTGGCATCTTGTCTATCATTCACCATCCTTATGTGAGACGTAATGCATGTTTTTGCCCTATGCTCTATTCTGCATATTAGGTGCTGTAATGTACATTATATTGGAACCTCCTGTAGATGCGACAGATGAGTAGACAGACAAGTCATTTTCCGAGGTGGGTCCTCATGTGAGAGTGAAGACCACTTTGCGATACACACAATTGACTACAGCTGCTACAAGGGACAGAACCCAAAGTGGAAATCTGTTTCTTTCTCTCCTTCTTTGACTGAATGTTGATTGCTCTGTTAGTATCAAAATCATGTATGCCTTGTGCACACTGGTGCAACCAAAGAGGTCGGTCGTGGGCTGTTGCCTCCCAAGAGCTCACAGTGAAGTCACATTTCTTAAGGTTTGCCTTCAGTGTCTTTGTACCTTTTTGAGAGGTCTTCCCTGACCACGATGCCCCTGCTTCGACTGTCCAAATAGTTGCATCTCTGGAATCCTGTTGTCTTCCAGGCGGATAATATGTTGTGTCCATCTCAATTGGCACTTGATGATGAAACACTCGATGTTGGGGAGGCCACACTTTTCCAGAACATGGAGGTTAGACACTGTCTTGCCACATGATGTTGCAGATCCTCTAGTAAAACTGCTACAGCAATTTGATATGTCGGCTGTAGGTGGTCCATTTCTCACAACAATAGAGAAGAGCGCTCAGGACCACGGCTCTGTACACGGCAATGTTGGTGGCCAGGTGGATGCCGCGGACTCGCCAGAGTCTCTTTGTCATTCCGCCGAAGACCGCGCTTGCCTTTCCAATGCGTTGCACCATCTCAGCGTCCAGGGATCCGTTGATTGTAACGGTGCTACCCAGGTAGCATAACTTTTCTACAGTCTTGATCACTGTATTGTTGATGATGATATGAGGAGGCTGTGGTGCATTAGCAGCCCGTAATGGTGAGAGCTGAACCATGGCTTCAGTCTTTCCAAGACTGATTGTCAGTCCGAATCGCTTGCAGGCAGCTGGTAGTGCACTGTCATCCACAAATAGAGGTTCACATAAGGTGGCCTCAAACACTTTGATTTTGCCCTAAGGTCTTTGTAAGTTGAAGAGTTTCCCATCAGTGTGGAACTGAATGTAAACACCTCTGTCACAGTCGCCAAAGGCATCAAGCAACATCGCCGAAAACAGGAGAGAGAACAAGGTTGGGGCAAGCACAGCCCTGCGTCACTCCATTGCTCACTTGGAATGGATCTGAGACTTCACCATTCTCTTGGATCCTGGCTTGCATGCTGTCATAGAAAAACACGATCAGTGCTGTCAGCTTCTTTGGACAGACAAACTTCAGCAAAATCTTTAATAAACCGGTCTTGTTCACGGTATCAAAGACCTTGGTGAGGTCTACAAATACCACATAAAGCTCCTGATTCTGCTCACGGCATTTTTCTTGTAGCTGGCAGACAGCAAAGATAATGCCACTTTATCTTTCAACAACGGCAACACTGCTAACCATGGAATACTTCATGGGATACAACAACAACTACTTTGGGACAAATGATGATCAAGAATGTTATATTTTTTAGCCTGAATATATAAAAGTTGTGTGCAAACAAATACCAGTATTGCTAAGTGCTAAATACAAACTGTGAACAGAAAAAAACAATTTACTGTAAAATGTCTGCTTTCATTCGAATGCCGACTGATGGGATGTTCATATTCTCCCATTTAGATGAATTAATCATAATCCTTCTGCAGGCAAAAACAAAAAAAAGATGGGCACAAATTAGGGCCTTTCATGTTTTTTTCTCCATTTAGGGTCTAAAACTCAAAATTTAATGTAAAACTCCTCGGTTTATGGCAACAGCCTTGTATTATACAGGTGAGAGTAGGACTGCCGATATTATCGGCCGATAAATGCTTTAAAATGTAATATCGGAAATTATTGGTATCTTTTTCAAAAAGTACAATACATGACTTTTTAAAACGCCGCTGTACGGAGAGGTACACGGACGTAGGGAAAAGTACAGAGCAGTTGCATCTCCTAGTCATACTTGACTCCCAATTTTCCCGGGAGACTCCCGAATTTCAGTGCCCCTCCCGAGGGAACCATTCTCCCGAATTTCTCGCGATTTCCACTCAGACAGCAATTTTGGGGGCGTGCCTTTGAGCACTGCCTTTGCGTGCCGTCCCAATCACATAATATCTACGGCTTTTCACTCACACAAGTGAATGCAAAGCATACTTGGTCAACAGCCATACAGGTCACACGGAGGGTGGCCGTACAAACGACTTTTACGCTGTTACAAATATGCGCCACATTGTGAATCCACACCAAACAATAATGGCAAACACATTTTGGGAGAACATCCGCACCGTAACACAACAGAACAAATACCCAGAACCCCTAGCAGCACTAACTCTCCCGGGACGCTACAATATACATCGGAATCGGTAATTAATAGTTGGACAATATCAGAATATTGGATATCAGCAAAAAAGACCATTATTGGACATTTCTAGGTGAAAGCAATGATTTATTATTTTAAATGAACGTTTACCAACTCATAGGCAATGCAGCAGCTCACCGTCTTAGTATGTCAAATAGCTCCATGAACTAGTTACATCTCTGTGATCATGGCACCACTGTAAGCAGCACCATGGCGCTTATAATAACAATGTGTCTAATACTTGGTTAATATGCAGATTACAACTTGTAAATGGAGTATTGTTGGCCATTTTTGGATGTATTTTTAGAGGACTTAACGGTCTCAATAGATGAATCCCATTAGCTGCATTACCAGCTGCCCCGTATTTGCCATATATTCCAAATTATATTGCATACATAAAGAAAGACATATGTGTTCTTGTCCAACATAGGAGTTAATTAAAAAAAGGCCAGCCACCCCATATTTTTCATTTATTACAAAAAATATTGCATACACAAATAAAGGGATATGTGTTCTTGTCCAATATAGGAGTTAAATACGCTTGGGTTTAATTACAGGAAGTTGTCCATGTTTGGACACAGAAAAACCTTAAAAATGTACTTGCAATGAGTCTCTGAACATTGCCAGGATATAAATACTTAGTACAGCAGTCTGACTCACGGTATAAAATCAAATCATACTTAAAATAAATGAATACATTCAACACAGAAAATTAATAACAAATGCTGAGGGCAACTTAGATTATTCATGAAGGACAATTAACAAGAACTATGTTAATTCCAAACATGACCTTCGGGCAACAAATTACAAAAAGGTGCCGCAAGGCATGCTGGGAGACACCATTCCTGCCAGTGAGTGCTTTCAATTTTTATAACTTGCCCCACAACACTTGTTGAAGTGATGTGTTTTTAAAATTAACATAGTTGTTGTTTCGAATCCCATGAGTATTTGCCCTGTGTGTGTTATTTACCTGTTTGCTTACCTCATGTTTGAGTTTGCACCATGGTTGGTGTTGGCACTTTGTCTGCTGGGATTCAATATTTCCACAATGTTGATAGCACAAGATGCTGTAGAAAAAATATTAAAGAGGAGGGCATTACATTTTTTCGGTGGAGGCCCATGCCAAAAATATTTTCCCGCCGCGGTAGCGCACACACCCTCAGAAAGCTTGGATGCTGGCCTTTGTCCGTCCACAAATGATTACTACATGCGAGACAAAAAATGTATATTTGTGGTATTCATAATTAAATGTGTTATTTAATTATTTAAGCCTTTATCGCCTGGGTGTCAAACTCTGGCCCGCGGGTCAAATTTGGCCCTCCGTGTAATTTAATTTGGCCCTTGAGGCAATATCAAATTAACATTAGAGCTGGTCCGCAAGTATTGTAACACTGCATTCACCGCTTACCAACCCTCCCGAATTTCCCGGGAGACTCACGAATTTCAGTGCCATTGCCGAAAATCACCCGGGGAAAACATTCTCCCGAATTTTTCTCTATTTCCGCCCGAACAACATCATTGGGGACGTGCCTTAAAGGCACTGCATTCAACGTCCTCTACAACCTGTCGTCCCGTCCGCTTTTTCTCCATACAAACATTGTGTCGGCCCAGTCACATACTATATGCGGACTTTACATACAAACAAGTGAATGCAGGTACACTTGGTCAACCGCCATACAGGTCACACTGAGGGTGGCCGTATAAACAACTTTAACACGGTTACAAATATGTGCCACACTGTGAACCCACACCAAACAAGAATGACAACCACATTTAGGGAGAACATCCGCACCGTAACCCAACATAAACACAACAGAACAAATACCCAGAACCTCTTGCAGCACTAACAATATTTGAAAATCGATTTTGCACGTCACTATAAAGTTATAAAAGCCTTGCTCGTTCAATATTCAATGCAAAACTTGTTTGGGTCCCTATTGAAAGGTTAATTTGTTCAACCTTAGCCCGCGGCTTTGTTCAGTTTAAAATTTTGGCCCACGCTGTATTTGAGTTTGACACCCCTGCTTTATCGTGTCCAAAAAAATCAAAGCGTTGTCCATATCTATGTTATAAACTGTAAAAGACTGTCGTAGATCCAATGTTGATGTGCTAAAACCTCTTTCTTCTGTCGGAGCTACATACAATATTAACTGTTATTTGTCCAAGCACATAATAAATCTTAATAAACTGTTTAGATGTATTCATTAAATCATGGTATTATTGGTTGCCAAAAAGTGATGCAAAGTTTTATTTTGATATTGACACATCTCATCTATTGATCATATAAATGAGAAGGCATTTGTTTCAATTTAACAAATTATAGCGCTAAAATGATGGATGACGTTCTAGCGTTAGTGCTTTATGGGATGAGATAGGAGCGGTTCATAATTACTGCATGCTGTGTGTTGAAATGTTTCAGCATATTACTCGCAAGTCCTCCTCTTGGCTAACTAGCAGTCTTATAATTATTAGAAGTAGCGCTGTTGCTATCTTTTCTTGTAAAATGTACTCAACGCAAAAGCGTTTGTTGTGCCTTGGCTCCGCCATTTTCATCAGAGATGTCCGACTATATCGGACTGCCGACATTATCGGCCAATAAATGCTTTGAAATGTAATATTGGAAAATATCGGTATAGGTTTCAAAAAGTGTACGGAGTGGTACACGGACGTAGAGAGAAGTCTTCGCGTGCCGGCCCAATCACATAATATTTATGGCTTATCACAAACACAAGTAAATGCCCTGCATACAGCTATACAAGTCACTCTGAGGGTGGACGTGTAAACAACTTTAAAACTGTTACAAATATGCGCCACACTGTAAACCCACACCAAACGAGAATGACACAACATATTTCGGGAGAACATCCGCACCGTAACACAACATAAACACAACAGAAAAAATAACCAGAACCCCTTGCAGCACTAACTCTTCCGGGACGCTACAATATACACTCCTTGCTCCTCCCTATCCCTCCTCACCCCACCTCAACCTCCTCATTCTCTCTCAGGGAGAGCATGTCCCACATTTGTAGCTGCTGTTTTGAGGCATGTTTTAAAAAAATAATGCACTTTGTGACATTCACAAAATTAGGCATAATAATGTGTTAATTCTACGACTATATATATATCGGTATCGGTTGATATCGGAATCGGTAATTAAGAGTTGGACAATATTGGAATATCGTCAAAAAAGCCACTATCAGACGTCTCTAGTTTGAATATTTGGCAAGCGATTCCAAGGAAGTGATACACTTTTGATTCCCATCCCTATTCGCAACATTGTCCAATTCCTGGATCTCACCCGAATATTTTGTTTCGGCTCGTGCGCATGCTGCTGCGCATTCTTCAGAGCGCTCCTCTGAGCGCGTCTCTGGGCACGCCCTCGGGCGTTCCTCTCCAGCCGCGCGCCTGCGCAGCTGCTCTCCCTCACCAATAAACACACCTAATGCTTATGAGGACACCACACACACTACCAAGACCAGCTTGTTCCAGTGCCAGAACGTAGCTACCTGTATTGTACAGTAAGCCCACACGTCTTTAGCTTCTTTTTCATGTGCCTTCTTGCTTTTTGTGTTTCCCCACCCCTTCCCACAGACCTTGACGCCTCTCGCCTGTCTACTGACCTCCAATCCAACATCGCCCTCTTTGAACACGCACCTTCAACACTTGCCGGTAACACTCTCCAGTTAGTCGCATCGCCTCAGGGCCGCCTTCTTCCCTGTACCTTTACACATTTTGGCCAATCAAATTCGTCCCTGAGTGGCGCTTAAACATGCTCGGTCAACTCTCATCAATTCTTATGTTTATTTCTCATACAGACGAAGCAAGAACTCAATTTGCTCAAACAGTCGACCGACTTTCTGTTCCTGTCTAGAGCGCTAAGCCTTCTGGGTAATGTAGTATGTACATGTAAACGTTTAGAAACACACGGGCATCCTCACTTTTTAGTTTGCGTGTATTTATATATTCATTTAACAATATATTTAATCAAGAACATCTTTTTTCCTGCAATGACAGCATTTACATAACAGAGGCATGTAATGATAATCTTTCACCGTCTCTCATTTACCAACATAAATTACCGCTATACTCTTGTGTTGAAACATAAATTATTGTTGAGGATGGAAAAAATGTTCAAGCATAAAACATGCACAGAGAATGTCTGCAACTTGTGGACGACAGTGCAGACAGCGGACAATAAGGAAGCTTTTGGTGGTGTTTCTTTCTGTAATTATTTCTATAATTAGCTATGATCGCTTAAAACAGTACGGCAATTTTACAATGAGCCCTTTGTGATTTACTGCCATTTAATGTCTACATTTAATCCCGTGTGGTATAAAACTAGTAAAACATCAACACAGCATTTGTTTTCCCAAGTTTTGTTGCAATGCTGGGCTTTTTTAAGTTGTGGTTACAAGGATCACTTAAAACATCCGTGTTAGGCCTTGGGGAGAATGAGGACTCAGGTGCAGAAGGGGGACAATTGACACAGGCTTTATTTAAACAGTTTTCTTTGAAATATATTTGGACAGAGTGATTAAAACAAAGTGGCTATGAGAATCCATGTTTGATACATTAGAGTAGGGGTCACCAACGCGATGCCCGCAGGCACCAGGTAGCCCAAAAGGACCAGATGAGTAGCCCGCTGGCCTGTTCTAAAACTAGCTCAAATAACAGCACTTACCAGTGAGCTGACTCTATCTTTAAAAAATTATTTATTTACTAGTAAGCTGGTCTCGCTTTGCTCGACATTTTTAATTTTAAGAGAGACAAAACTCAAATAGAATTTGAAAATCCAAGAAAATATTTTAAATACTTGGTCTTCACTTGTTTAAATAAATTCTTTTTTTTTTTTACTTTGCTACTTATAACTTTCAGAAAGACAATTTTAGAGAAAAAATACAACCTTTGAAATGATTCTAGGATTTTTAAACTTTTAAAATCCTTCCTCTTCTTTTTGACAATTTAAATCAATGTTCAAGTGTTTTGTTTTGTTTCTTTGTAAAGAATAATAAATACATCTTAATTCAATTCTTCATTTTAGCTTTTGTTTTTTCGACGAAGAATATTTGTGAAATATTTCTTCAAACCTATTATGATTAAAATTCAAAAAGATTATTTTGGCAAATCTAGAAAATATGTAGAATCAAATGTAAATCGTGTTTCAAAGTCTTTTGAATTTCTTTTCAAATTTTTGTTCTGGAAAATCTAGAAGAAATAATGATTTGTCTTTCTTTGAAATATAGCTTGGTCCAATTTGTTATATATCTAACAAAGTAAAGTGCAAATTGGATTTTAACCTATTCAAATTATGTCATCAAAATCCTAAAATTAATCTTAATCAGGAAAAATTACTAATGATGTTCCATAAATTCTTATTTTAATTTTTTCAAAAAGATTCGAATCAGCTAGTTTTTCCTCATAATTTTTTTCGGTTCAATTTTAAATTTTAAAGAGTCGAAATTGAAGACAAACTATGTTTCAAAATTTAATTTTCATTTTTTACGTGGTTTTTCCTCTTTTAAACCGTTAAATTAAGTGTTTTTTTCATCATTTATTCTCTACAAAAAACCTTCCATTAAGGAAAAAAAAATGAACGACTGAATGACGGACAGAAATACCCATTTTTTTTAATATATATACATTTATTTATTAAAGGTAAAGTGAGCAAATTGGCTATTTCTGGCAATTTATGTGATTGTGCATCAAACTGGTAGCCCTTCGCATTAATCAGTACCCAATAAGTAGTTCTTGGTTTCAAAAAGGTTGGTGACCACTGCATTAGAGTAACAAAATATATATAGTATAGGGCAGGGGTCACCAACCTTTTTGAAACCAAGAGCTACTTCTTGGGTACTGATTAATGCGAAGGGCTACCAGTTTGATACACACTTAAATAAATTGCCAGAAATAGCCAATTTGCTCAATTTACCTTTAATAAATAAATCTCTATATATATAAAAAAAATGGGTATTTCTTTCCGTCTTTCCGTCGTACATTTTTTTCCTTTTACGGAGGGTTTTTTGTAGAGAATAAAAGATGAAAAAAACACTTAATGGAACGGTTTAAAAGAGGAGAAAACAGGAAAAAAAAAGAAAATACATTTTGAAACATAGTTTATCTTCAATTTCGACTCTTTGAAATTCAAAATTCAACCGAAAAAAAAGAGAAAAACGAGCTAATTCAAATCCATCCATCCATTTTCTACCGCTTATTCCCTTTGGGGTGGCGGTGCCTATCTCAGCTAAAATCGGGCGGCGTACACCCTGGACAAGTCGCCAACTCATCACAGGGCCAACACAGATGGACGATATTTCACACTCACATTCACACACTAGGGCCTAATTCGAATCTTTTTGAAAAAATAAAAAAAATAATTTTTGGAACATCATTAGTCATTTTTCCTGATTAAGATTAATTTGAGAATTTTGCTGACATGTTTTTAATAGGTTAAAATCCAATCTGCACTTTGTTAGGATATATAACAAATTGGACCAAGCTATATTTCTAACAAAGACAAATCATTATTTCTTTCTAGATTTTCCAGAACAAAAATGTTAAAAGAAATTCGAAAGACTTTGAAATAAGATTTAAATTAGTTTTTATAGATTTTCTAGTTTGAAGAACGATTTCACAAATATTCTTTGTCGAAAAAATGGAAGCTAAAATGAAGAATTAAATTTAAATGTATTTATTATTCTTTACAATAAAACAAATACATTTACTTGAACATTGATTAAAATTGTCAGGAAAGAAGAGGAAGGAGTTGAAAAGGTAAAAAGGTTTATGTGTTTAAAAATCCTAAAATCATTTTTAAGGTTGTATTTTTTTCTCTAAAATTGTCTTTCTGAAAGTTACAAGAAGCAAAGTAAAAAAATAAAATAATTTATTTAAACAAGTGAAGACCAATTTTTTAAAATATTTTCTTGGATTTTCAAATTCTATTTGAGGTTTTGTCTCTCTTAGAATAAAAAAATGTCGAGCAAAGCGAGACCAGCTTGCTTGTAAATAAATGAAATGTTTAAAAAAGAGGCAGCTCACTGGTAAGTGCTGCTATTTGAGCTATTTTTAGAACAGGCCAGCGGACTACTCATCTGGTCCTTACGGGCTACCTGGTGCCCGTGGGCACCGCATTGGTGACCCCTGGTCTAGGGCATAAAGCAATAAACGGAAAATCACTCCATAGGGAGGAAAAAGGCAATAGAAATTCTGCACAGATCTAATAACAAAAAAACAATCTATGATTAGCTCCACAAAAAAGGTAAATCACTCATGCAGAGGAGACAAGAAGGTATAAACAGAAAGTACGCTACAAAGAGCTGAAAGAACTTCAAACCAAAGCGCTCCAAGAGGAGGAAAAGGGGAAGGCAAAGCACTATGAAATTAGCACAAAAAACTTGACCAAAAAAACTTTAGCAAACAAAAATCACTCTTTCTCAGAGTGAACAAAGAAATCAATAAATAAGGCGAGGCAATGCATAACAATTTGTTTCTCGGCTGTGGGCGAAGCCTGGAGGTACGTGACGAGACGATATACTCTGGCAACATGGCAGGGGAAGACGAGGACTGTATACACACATGAGGGAGGGTGACAGAGGAGGGCTGAATCAGGCAATCAGGAGAGACATCAGACCAGTGACACAGGAGGAAGGACAAGTGGCCTGAAACGAGAAGAGGATTACAATTTTCTAAATAAGACAGAAAGTTGCAGGCGACCCCAAAACAGGACTTCCCTCACCATGGTGTGACAATTAAAGGCCTACTGAAATGAGATGTTCTCATTCAAACGGGGATAGCAGGTCCATTTTATGTGTCATACTTGATCAGTTCACGATATTGCCATATTTGTGCTGAAAGGATTTAGTAGAGAACATCCACGATAAAGTTTGCAACTTTCGGTGTTAAGAGAAAAGCCCTGCCTCTAACGGAAGTCGCAGACGATGACGTCACATGTGTGGGGGCTCCTCACATATTCACATTGATTTTAATGGGAGCCTCCAACAAAAAGTGCTATTCGGACCGAGAAAACAATAATTTCCCCATTAATTTGAGTGAGGATGAAGATTACTGTTTGAAGATATTGATAGCGACGGACTACAAAAAAACTTCCCCAAAAAAACGCGATTGCATTGGGACGGATTCCGATGTTTTTTGACAGTTACTAGGATAATTCTGGGAAATCCCTTATCTTTTTATTGTGTTGCTGGTGTTTTAGTGAGTTTAATATTACCTGATAGTCGGAGGTGTGTGTCCACGGGTGTCTTGACGCGCAGTGTCTCAGGGGAGTCGACGGCAGCTTTATGGACGGCACAAGCTCAGCTTTTCTCCGGTAAGAAGCGACTTGTTAACCACAATTTTCTCACCGAAAACAGTTGGTTGACATGTAGTCGTGATTCATGTTCGCTTGACCGCGCTCTGATCCATAGTAAAGTTTCACCTCCGGGAATTTTAAACAAGGAATCACCGTGTGTTTGTGTGGCTAAAGGCTAAAGCTTCCCAACTCCATCTTGCTACTTTGACTTTTCCATTATTAATTGAACAAATTTCAAAAGATTCAGCAACACAGATCTCCAAAATACTGTGTAATTATGCCGTTAAAGCAGACGACTTTTAGCTGTGTGTGCGAAGCGTTCATACTTTTTAAAAACCCGTGACGTCTTGCGTACACGTCATCATTACACGACGTTTTCAAGACGAAACTCCCGGGAAATTTAAAATTGCAATTTAGTAAACTAAAAAGGCCGTATTGGCATGTGTTGCAATGTTAATATTTCATCATTGATATATAAACTATCAGACTGTGTGGTCGGTAGTAGTGGGTTTCAGTATTTCTTTAATATTAAATAAAAAAAATGCAAAGTTAAGTTATGTGAAATATAACAAAACACAATCATAATAAGCTTCTGGTACGATTGTTTTTTCATTTTCCATTTGTTAAAAGCTGGACCCAAGTAAAGTAAGGCTCGTGTTAAGATATTGGCCCTGTCACGCCAAATTTCTTCCCCCCTACAACACCCCCGGCCCCCCCCATTTACTTCCGGGATCATGTTTCCTCTTACGTCAGGAATATCCTCAAGTTAATTTGTCCGATTAATACAGACGTTTTTTAACGCTATTTTATAAAAATATAACGCTATATTATAAAAATACAGACGTTTTGTTAACGCTATATTATAAAAATATAACGCTATATTGTAAAAATATAACGCTATATTATAAAAATACAGACGTCTTGTTAACGCTATACTATAAAAATATAACGCTATATTATAAAAATACAGACGTTTCGTTAACGCTATATTATAAAAAATAAAAAAAGACACCCCCCCCCCATTTACTTCCGGGGTCACGTTTCCTCTTACGACAAGAATATCCTCAAGTTAATTTGTCCGATTAATACAGACGTTTTTTTAACGCTATATTATAAAAATATAACGCTATATTATAAAAATACAGACGTTTTGTTAACGCTATATTATAAAAATATAACGCTCTATTATAAAAATACAGACATTTTGTTAACGCTATATTATAAAAATATAACGCTATATTATAAAAATACAGATGTTTTGTTAACGCTATATTATAAAAAATAAAAAAAGACCCCCCCCACCCCCATTTACTTCCGGGGTCACTTTTCCTCTTACGACATCCCATAGCTTCTGTTTGTAAATGTTTTTTTTTTTAATTTTCTTATAATATAGCGTTAACAAAACGTCTGTATTTTTATAACATAGTGTTAACAAAACGTCTGTATTAATCGAACAAATTAACTGGAGGATATTCCGGACGTAAGAGGAAATGTGACCCCGGAAGTAAATGGGGGGGGGAGAGGTTTTTGTAGGGGGGAAGAAATTTGGCGTGACAGCCCCTTGCATCAATTAAATAAATGAAGAGGTAGTGGACTCCATGTGCAGTAGTAACAAAAAATAAACCAATATCCTGTTGAGAGGTGTTCAGGGAACAGAGAGTGTGTATGAGCTGGTAACAGGTTGTGTGTGTGTGTGTGTGTGTGTGTGTGTGTGTGTGTGTGTTCGGTTCCTTTGCTAGGACCAAACCATTAGGATTTAGCCAGTCTGAGCAACAGCAGGGATTAGCACACACAATGCCTGTGATAGAAATATAATGGATATAATTTTTTTGTTTTCTGCAAAGGTACTGTATGTGGGGGATTATACTGACTGGGGATTTTGGCAGGGAACAATATTGATGCATTATTACTTTGCATTGTCTTGGTAACAAAAGGTACACGAATAGAAAGAAAATGGGTTTTTCAATCGCACGCTATCAGAAATGGTCTCTAATCCCCTCAATCCCTTTCTCCAATAATCAACAGAGAACTGAAGGAGAGTTTTGACTAAGTTAATTAAAAATAAAAAAAAACTCTCTTCAATATTAGAAAGGGCGTTCCAACCAAACATTAAAAAGCTTCTTTCTACTGTTTTGTTGCTTAAAAAGAAAAAGAGAAGGATGTTTAAAGGCCTACTGAAATGAGATTTTCTTATTTAAACGGGGATAACAGGTCCATTGTATGTGTCATACTTGATCATTTCGCGATATTGTCATATTTTTGCTGAAAGGATTTAGTAGAGAACATCCACGATAAAGTTCGTAGCTTTCGGTGCTAAGACAAAAGCCCTGCCTCTACCGGAAGTCGCAGACGATGACGTCACATGTTGATGGCTCTTCACATATTCACATTGTTTGTTTATAATGGGAGCCTCCAACAAAAAGTGCTATTCTGACCGAGAAAACGACAATTTCCCCATTAATTTGAGCGAGGATGAAAGATTTGTGTTTGAGAATACTGATAGTGACGGACTAGAAAAAAAAAAAAAACGAGTTAAAAAAAAAAACGCAATGTTTTCAGACACATTTACTAGGATAATTCTGGGAAATCCCTTATCTTTCCATTGTGTTGCTAGTGTTTTAGTGAGTTAAATATTACCTGATAGCCGGAAGGGTATCTCCACGGGTGTCTTGACGCCCAGTGTCTCAGGGGAGTCGACGGCAGCTATGGACGGCGCAAGCTCAGCTTTTCTCCGTTAAGAACTGACTTTTCAACCACAATTTTCTCACCGAAACCTGCTGGTTGACATTTGGTCGGGATCCATGTTCTCTTGACCGCTCTGATCCATAGTAAAGTTTTAGCTCTGGGAATTTTAAACAAGGAATCACCGTGTGTTTGTGTGGCTAAAGGCTAAAGCTTCCCAACTCCATCTTTCTACTGTGACTTCTCCAATATTAATTGAACAAATTGCAGAAGATTCAACAACACAGATCTCCAAAATACTGTGTAATTATGCCGTTAAAGCAGACAACATTTAGCTGTGTGTGTGCGTAGCGCTCATTCTTCCTAAAAACGCGTAACGTCACGCGTACACGTCATCATTACACGACGTTTTCAAGACGAAACTCCCGGGAAATGTAAAATTCTAATTTGGTCAACTAAAAAGGCCGTATTGGCATGTGTTGCAATGTTAATATTTCATCATTGATATATAAACTATCAGACTGCGTGGTGGGTAGTAGTGGGTTTCAGTAGGCCTTTAAGTTGAAGTCAACACCTCTTTAAATGACTCGCGCACGATGACAAGCAGTTGTCGACCTAAACGAAAGTAGCCATTGCTTACACATTTATGTACTTGGCAGTGACTAAGGTTGGGCATCGAACATCGATGAGAACCAGGACTTACACTATATTGCCAAAATTATTTGGCCACCCAACCAAATGATGAGAATCAGTAGCCCTAATCACTTTGCCCGGTGTATAAAATCAAGCACTTAGACATGGAGACTTTCTACAAACATTTCTGAAAGAATGGGCCGCTCTCAATGATATCCAGCGTGGAACTGTCATAGGATGCCACCTGTGCAACAAATCCAGTCGTGAAATTTCAATAAACTTATCATTTTGCTTCTCAGCAATCGCCTCTCGTGACGGTCTCGTTCCTCAGGTTGCTTTTCAGCCATCCGCTCTCATCTCCGTCTCGCTCGGGCTCAAGTATTCTCTTTACCAACAACCACTCCAACTTCTCCAACCTCTCCAACTTCTTCCTTCCCGGCTGTGGCCCTTTTATAGAGTGTCAGGTGTTAAGATAAACGCGCTCCGGTGGGCCATCCACGCACCTATCGCAGATCTCGGAGCCGGCCCTGTCACACCCCGCCTCGCTGCATGTCCGCAGGCCGCGCCCCCTCACAGTGATGAATTTGCATTTGAGCTTGGTTTTGGGTTGGCGACAGAAATAAGTGCCATGTTGGCATGTGTGGATGTGAGGTGAGATTCGAGCAGACGCGGATAAACAACTTTTCCTGGAAATAGCGTGCATGTTACATAAACATTCTTGCCTTTGATTTCGATGAGCGAAAACTAGTGCTGGTACTTACAGTTCGAGAATGCTTTCTTTGAATTTCCATTGCTCCAACTTACAGGTATAGTTTTGTGTCGGTCAGAGCGTGCAGTGAGACAGCGTGAACTGAGCATGATCCATCCAGTCATCGACATCGCATTTACGTCGTCATCCCTGCCTCTTCTCTCTGCATGCAGTTGATCCATCCATCCATCTTCTTCTGCTTATCCGAGGTCGGGTCGCGGGGGCAACAGCCTAACAAGGTAAACCCAGACTTCCCTCTCCCCAGCCACTTCGTCTAGCTCTTCCCGGGGGATCCCGAGGCGTTCCCAGGCCAGCCGGGTGACATAGTCTTCCCAACGTGTCCTGGGTCTTCCCCGTGGCCTCCTACCTGTTGGACGTGCCCTAAACTCCTCCCTAGGGAGGTGTTCGGGTGGCATCCTGACCAGATGCCCGAACCACCTCATCTGGCTCCTCTCGATGTGGAGGAGCAGCGGCTTTACTTTGAGCTCCCCCCGGATGGCAGAGCTTCTCACCCTATCTCTAAGGGAGAGCCCCGCCACACAACGGAGGAAACTCATTTCGGCCGCTTGTACCCGTGATCTTATCCTTTCGGTCATGACCCAAAGCTCATGACCATAAGTGAGGATGGGTACGTAGATCGACCGGTAAATTGAGAGCTTTGCCTTCCAGCTCAGCTCCTTCTTTACCACAACGGATCAGTACAACGTCCGCATTACTGAAGACGCCACACCGATCTGCCTGTTGATCTCACAATCCACTCTCTCCCCACTCGTGAACAAGACTCCTAGGTACTTGAACTCCTCCACTTGGGATAGGGTCTCCTCCCTAACCCGGAGATGGCATTCCACTCTTTTCCGGGCGAGAACCATGGACTCGGACTTGGAGGTGCTGATTCTCATTCCGGTCGCTTCACACTCGGCTGCAAACCGATCCAGTGAGAGCTGAAGATCCCGGTCAGATGAAGCCATCAGGACCACATCATCTGCAAAAAGCAGAGACCTAATCCTGCGGTCACCTAACAGGAGCCCCTCAACGCCTTGACTGCGCCTAGAAATGATGTCCATAAAAATTATGAACATGCATGCAGTTGATGCGTGACAAAAAACTGACACTTTGCGCTTCATTCAACCGAACTGTAGTAACGCACCTCTTCACATCCGCAGCAACGGCAATGGCATTGCAACAATGGGAACAGTAGAGTCAGATTGCTCGTTACTGAAAATAAATAACATCGTTATTAAATATACAGGTTGGAGTAAAAAAATTAACATGTAGATTAATAACTTGAACAAGGCTATTCAACTAAATTGTTCTATGGACCGAGAGACAGCTTGTATCGCAAAAAAACTTGTAAACTAGAGCACTCATATCCCAAGGTCCTACCTATTGTGAATGCAAATTAAAAAATAAATACCGCTCAATCAAAAATCAGACAAAAACAAGTTTGAGTCTGCATTATGTGTGAGGGAAGCGTTGACAATGGAACCAGGATGCAGACATTGAAAGACGACAGAGCTGCCGCGAGCTAACAAGCTGAAAGCCCAAACTCCACCGCCAAATGTGTTTCTTGCAAAAATCACAACTTAACCGTAAAATGTGGTGTTTGCTACTTTTAGGTTCGATGCCGTGCGTATCCAACCATTTCAAATGAGACCCCAGAGAACTCGCAAAAAGCCAAACAAAGCAAGCGAACCCAAGCACAGAATGGATCGCCTAATGAGAGTGATTTGTTGTTGTCATACAGCAAAATAAGGCAGGGTCAGCCAATGTCAAAACATTAGTTCCGCGTGCTACAACTCAAACGCACACTCTGAAAATCAGCATTGGTCACCATCTTGTGTTGTCATTTTCACCATGCCATAACAGTTTAAATATAACAAAACATCTATTGGGAAACCATTGCCTATTCACGACCACTTAAGAGTTTTCACTTAATGAGGAAATTACCTTCTGTCAGCCTGTTTGGTTTTGTGTATATAAAACCCTAAAGATGCATTTTTGTCCTCTCATCTCTCACCATGGCCCATCTGACAGCCATGAGGGATTGTTCCTCGGGGACGTTACTGTTTAAGATATTAAACTTCCTAAAAGGACGAAAGCATTAGTCATCTTACCCCCAGACAGCAAGAGTCATGGAACAACCATTGCCACGGAACCAACAAGACTGTTCACGCCGCAAATAAGATTAAGATTATGTGTGAAATGTACAAACCCCATTTCCATATGAGTTGGAAACTTGCGTTGGATGTAAATATAAACAGAATACAATGATTTGCAAATCATTTTCAACCCATATTCAGTTGAACAAGCTACAAAGATAACATATTTGATGTTCAATTTCAGAAACTTTTTTTTTTTTGCAAATAATAATTACTGTAGAATTTCATGGCTGCAACACGTGCCATAGATGGGAAAGGGCATGTTCACCGCTGTTTTACATCACCTTTTCTTTTAACAAAGCAGGGGCGTCCATGAAAAAGTCGGCGCTTAGATGGCAGCATATGTTGTTCCAAAACTTGTATGTACCTTTCAGCATTAATGGTGCCTTCACAGATGTGTACGTTACCCATGCCTTGGGCACTAATGCACCCTCATACCATCAAAGATGCTGGCTTTTGAACTTTGTGTCGATAACAGTCTGGATGGTTCACTTCTCCTTTGGTCCAGATGACACGATGTCGAATTTTACCAAAACCAATTTTAAATGTGGACTAATCAGACCACAGAACACTTTTCTACTTTGCATCAGTCCATCTTAGATGATCTCAGGCCCAGAGAAGCCGGCGGCGTTTCTGGATGTTGTTGATGAATGGCTTTTGCTTTGCATAGTAGAGCTTTAACTTGCACTTATATTTATCACGGTTTCTGCACACCTGTCACTTTTTGATTACTCCCCTATTTAAGCCCGTCCCTTTTCGTTATTCTTTCTGGGACTCTAATTTGCCTTCGAGCAACATTCACGACTGTCTACTACCCGTATGTATTTTCTCGCTAGCTCTTACGCTAAGCCACTTGATATTCCAGCTTTCATGCTGAATGTTTTTGTTTACTCTTTTGTGTCCTCGTACCAAGTTTTTGTTTTGTTTGTGTTTATTCCTAGCTTTCATGCTAGCGTCCTTGGTTTATTTTTGTCTGTTAGCTCCAGTGTTTTTGTTCATAATCCGTTTTTGTTAAGTGTAATAAATCATTTAAACTTACCGTTGCTGTGTTCATACCGACGCATCCACGAAGGGACCAATTTGGCATCACTATGCCAACCAGTCGTAACAAAAACAATACAAAAAACCAATACAACACTCAGAAAAGTATGTGTGGTGTGTTGTAGTGTTTTTTTGTTGATTTAAAAGTGAAACTGTTACTTTCACAGTTTATTTTCTTAATTTATTTTAGTGTTTCTTAAAGCCAGAAATTTGAAATGATTGTCTCTTGTCATGTTTGTTACGTTTTTTTATTTTTATTTTTCCTACAAAATTAAACAACAAAATGAACATCTTCCAAGATGTGCCTTCGTCGAAGGTCTCCTCATGGTTGCCAGACGCGAAGGAACTTTTCTTTCTTGCTGGGACTCTACTGTTACGACTGGTTGGCATAGTGATGCCAAATTGGTCCCTTCGTGGATGCGTCGGCATGAACACAGCAACGGTAAGTTTAAATGAGGGCAGTTTAAGTTGATGATTTCTTCTATGTGTATAAATCTTTGTTTATAATTGAACCACTTGTTTAGTTTTTAGTTATTTTTATATCTTTTTTTCCAAATAGTTCAAGAAAGAACCAATACAGTACAAATGAGCAATATTTTGCACTGTTACACAATTTAATAAATCAGAAACTGATGACAGAGTGCTGTATTTTACTTCTTTATCTCTTTTTTTCAACCAAAAATGCTTTGCTCTGATTAGGGGTTACTTGTTCACAGGGGGTACATCACTGAAAAAAGGTTGAGAATCACTGGTCTATACATCTGATAAAAAAAACTAAACATTTGCGTCTCCATATAGCGTCCAGAGGGAGAATGGGGCGGACTCTGGTTATATTTATTTTAATGGTGTATTTAGATAGGTCTTTACAGCAAAACCTTTGCAAAATTTTGATCAAGAACCTTGATTACATTTTTATGTAAACCAAAAGGAAGTGTTTTAAAAACAGAAAAATAATTGTAATACTGTAGGTCTCCTTTAAAACATCTGCTTTAACAAAAAATGCAAAACATTGAGCATATACTGTGCCACACAATGCAGATAAGAAGGAGCTAGCTGATTTTCAAAAGCTTATTTCTATGCCATTAAAGATAATTTGAAGCCATTTCACAATGATGATAAATTGTGTGGCATGTCGGTGTTCACCGCACATGTTGTATGATTAGTGGGCAGCACCAAACATCGCCCTCCAAAGCCTCACGGGTGGCTGGCACGCGCCCTTTTTATGATATGACGTGCTGCATGGCCATTTGATCGGCAGCACGTTTGTGTGCCTGGGTGCTTTGCTTTGACGTGGGTTGCGAGTCAGGGGCTCCTGCTTCGAGATCTTAAATTGCAATTTGGACCAGCCTTGAATCAATTCCGGCTCTCCGTCTCCTCCCGCTGTGTGCAAGTGCGTGCCTTCACTGGCAGGCGCGAGACCTTCAGCTGCACCACAAAGGCTGCTGCTGTAACGTGCCGTTGCTTTGTCTGACCATATGCCCTAGGGACAACAATTAGGGATAAGTGCGTCCACCCTAAATTCTTTCAGGTGGTGTCACACAGCATCTCCCTTTGGGTGATGCGTTCAGGTGCGCTCCAACACAAACACACTATTTCCATGCACACTTGTGGCGTCTCGTCACGGATAATTCCCTTTTTGTAGGATAGGATAGGTCTTTATTGTCTTTGCAAAAATCTAGACTAGGCTCGAAAGGGGGCCCAGTCTGGAATGGGAAAAAACCTCCATAGCAATGCACATATACATATCACAACATACATCCTGAGATATCGAGCAACAGAGGGGGGGAGTAGGGGGGTCATGGTGGCAGGCTGCAGCTCTTCAGGCGCTGCCCATCCTTCCATCACCCCTATAGGATTTGCGTCGAGGGCGTTGTATAAGGGGGTGAGGTGTGTATGTGTGGCGTATATTTGTCAGGCCGGGGCATGGATTTGGGTTGCTTCTTCGATGCAGAGAGGATTTGGAACGAGCCAGACGTGAGTTAAGGAACATATTTATTTATTTATACACTATAACACAAAAAGGCAAAACAAAGGGCGCGCTCGGTGGCGGATAATAATCTATACTAAAACTTCCAACAAAAACAGCACAATGGCATGACTACAAATAAACAAAAGATACTATCAAAGATACACAATTAACCAAAAACTTGCACCGAGGCAAAAATAATTAGCAGCGGGGCAAGACTTGAAGGTTTGGCAAGACAAGGTAGGTGCATGGTCGTGGTAAGTAAGCATCAGCAACAGCAAGCAAAGTTCCCAGGCCGATGAACAGAAAACTAATTATTTTAATAGTGGCTATGGTGATGAGAAACAGGTGCGGGACCAGGTGTAAACTAATGCGTAACTATGGAGACAAACAAAACCAGGACGTGCAAAACGGGAAACGAGAGTCCAAAAGCGAAACCTAAACATGATCAAACATAAAATTGATTACCAGGTATGACAATATTTTTGTGGATGCATGTATGTGTGTAAGCCTGTCGCGTGTCTCTTGTCTGCGGCCTTGATGTTGTTCAGCCGATAAGTCCAAAGTCAACAACAATAGGTGTGTGTCCATGAGAGACAAGAAGGGAGTTTGTTGTGTCTTCGCCGCACTGTCCTTCGGGGGAGTCTTGAAGCCAGGGAAACAATCCAAGATAGAATGTTTTGTATGCGTGTGAAAATAAACTTTGCTTTTCACTCTAAATTGTCTATGACTGGTCCTCAAATTCATCCTGCGGGGCGGACAGTCTGATGTTATCCAAAGTCACAAGTGTCCACAATTCCTCCCCCATCCTCCGAACATTTGTGGCAGCATCAGGGTACTTTGAAAACTGCCAGCAACTTCCAATTTGTCGACAAACCAGAGCAACACTTACTCCAATAGGCAGATGTCTTGTTGTCATAATTCCCAATAGGTGGATATCTTCACGTCCTCGACTGAAAGGGTCGCCAGGCACGCGACACTCCTTCTTTTCCCAAGAGTCTGTCGCATGTCCGGCAACAACCACTCCGTCACGATAAGCAGGTTCCCCCAAACCCAAGATCTTGTCAATTTCGTTGAGGCTTGTTAATTAGTCCCAATGTTTACATTTGGAGAGCAGTGCAAAAAAAGGCAACAAAAAGTTAAGACAAGACAAACAAGCATGCAGGAGAGATTACGGAGAGGAAAGGGAAGCGTCCGCCCTCGATGAGTGCCAGTGAGAAAAAAAAAAGTACTTGGTAACATTCTATTGCATTACTGTAAATTCTGGATTATAAAACAACTTTTTTCCTACACCTTGTACTCTGTGGCTTAAAATAACGGTGCGCCTAATTTAAAGGCCTACTGAAATGAGATTTTCTTATTCAAACGGGGATAGCAGGTCCATTCTATGTGTCATACTTGATCATTTCGCGATATTGCCATATTTTTGCTGAAAGGATTTAATAGAAAACATTGACGATAAAGTTTGCAACTTTTGGTCGCTAATAAAAAAGGCTTGCCTTTACCGGAAGTCGTAGATGATGACGTCACCCGTGTGAGGGCTCCTCACATCCTCACATTGTTTATAATGGGAGCCTCCAACGAAAAGAACTATTCGGACCGAGAAAACAATTTCCCCATTAATTTGAGCGAGGATGAAAGATTTGTGGCTGAGGATATTGATAGCGAAGGACTAGAAAAAAAAAAAAAGGTAAAAAAAATAAATATGATTGCATTGTGAGTGATTCAGATGTTTTTAGACACATTTACTAGGATAATTCTGGGAAATCCCTTATCTTTCTATTGTGTTGCTAGTGTTTTAGTGAGATTAAATAGTACTTGATAGTCGGAGGGGTGTGTCCATGGGTGTCTTGACGCCAGTCTCTGAGGGAATTAGTCAGGGCAGCAGCAGCAGCACGATAGAAGTTCCGCTGATCTCCGGTAAGAGACAAATTTTTACCACAATTTTCCCACCGAAACCTGCCGGTTGACAAGTGGTCGGGATCCATGTTCGCTTGACCGCTCTGATCCATAGTAAAGTTTCACCTCCGGGTATTTTAAACAAGAAAACACTGTGTGTTTGTGTGGCTAAGACTAAAGCTTCCCACCTCCATCTTTCTACTTTGAC
This sequence comes from Nerophis ophidion, assembly GCF_033978795.1. Taxonomy (NCBI): domain Eukaryota; kingdom Metazoa; phylum Chordata; class Actinopteri; order Syngnathiformes; family Syngnathidae; genus Nerophis; species Nerophis ophidion. Next base: position 23,277,710 of record NC_084623.1, on the reverse strand, counting down.
TTCTCCATTATTAATTGAACAAATTGCAAAAGATTTAGCAACACAGATGTCCAGAATGCTGTGTAATTGTGCGATGAAAAGAGATGACTTTTAGCTGCCAGTGGTGCTGCGCTAATATGTCCCCTACAACCCGGGACGTCACGCGCACGCGTCATCATTCCGCGGCGTTTTCAACAAGAAACTCCGCAGGAAATTTTAAATTGTAATTTAGTAAACTAAAAAGGCTGTATTGGCATGTGTTGCAATGTTAATATTTCATCATTGATGTATAAACTATCAGACTGCGTGGTCGGTAGTAGTGGGTTTCAGTAGGCCTTTAAGGAGTTTTTCCCGCCAATGGTCATAATATTTTGTGTTCAATAGTTTTCATTTAACCCAAGCAGATGACTGCAATTGTGTATTATTGTTTGTGCTATGGGGCCATCTTTTGGACAAGTTTGCTCAATGCAGATGTTGCGGTTTTGAAAATATACTTTCTCTTTTAATGGCATTAACCGAAAGTAAAAACCGCCCATAGCATTTTTTGCTACAAGGGATTCTTCATTCATCACTAGCAACATTTGTAAATTTTCCAATTCAACTAAAACATCCATCCATCCATCCATCATCTTCCGCTTATCCGAGGTCGGGTCGCGGGGGCAGCAGCCTAAGCAGGGAAGCCCAGACTTCCCTCTCCCCAGCCACTTCGTCTAGCTCTTCCCGGGGGGTCCCGAGGCGTTCCCAGGCCAGCCGGGAGACAAGTCTTCCCCACGTGTCCTGGGTCTTCCCCGTGGCCTCCTACCGGTTGGACGGCCCTAAACACCTCCCTAGGGAGGCGTACGGGTGGCATCCTGACCAGATGCCCGAACCACCTCATCTGGCTCCTCTCGATGTGGAGGAGCAGCGGCTTTACTTTGAGTTCCTCCCGGAGGGCAGAGCTTCTCACCCTATCTCTAAGGGAGAGCCCCGCCACCCGGCGGAGGAAACTCATTTCGGCCGCTTGTACCCGTGATCTTATCCTTTCGGTCATGACCCAAAGCTCATGACCATAGGTGAGGATGGGAACGTAGATCGACCTTCCGGCTCAGCTCCTTCTTTTCCACAACGGATCGGTACAACGTCCGCATTATTGAAGAGGCCGCACCGATCCGCCTGTCGATCTCACGATCCACTCTTCCCATTAACTAAAACAATTCATACTTAATAAACCATCCCATGTGTGATGTCTGTGATATGAGTGATTTTGTTATTATAAACGCCAAAGCAGACTTATTTTAGCAGGGCATTGCAAGTGTGTGAATGTGAGTGTGAATGTTGTCTGTCTATCTGTGTTGGCTCTGCGATGAGGTAGCGAATTGTCCAGGGTGTACACCGCCTTCCTCCCGATTGCAGCTGAGATAGGCTCCAGCACCCCCCGCGACCCCGAAAGGGACAAACGGTAGAAAATGGATGGATGGATGGATTGATAGTAGTGAGCTCATACTTGCTTCCACTGCTATTGTTGACATACTAAGCCAGAGGCCGTTTCTGTTTCGTCTCAAATTTGCTAATTATAATTCATGCATCTCTCACCTGGTAGTAGACAAATGAGGCCATGAACCGAGAGGCTGATCGACCTCAACATCCACCGAGATGGCAAAAAAGACACAAAAAGTAGCTTCTTCCGGCACGTTTTTTTTAACTCTTTGTGAGGATTGCAATTGATGATGGAGACGGTTGGGAGAGTGGCCGTGACCTGAGGGTTCCTGGTTCAATCTCCACCTACTACCAACCTCGTCACGTCAGGTGTTTCCTTGAGCAAAATACTTCACCCTTGCTCCTGATGGGTCGTGGTTAGGGCCTTGCATGGCAGCTCCCGCCATCAGCGTGTGAATGTGTGTGTGAATGGGTGAATGTGGAAATAGTGTCAAAGTGCTTTGAGCACCTTGAAGATAAAAAAGCGCTATACAAGTATAACCCATTTTACCATTTACCATTTTTCATCTGAATGGGATTATTTGAGCGTACCGTGAGACGGCATCCCAGTGAGAGTGGAACTTGTACAGTAAGTGCTTGTTTTATTGTGGTTATTTTGTGTGTTGAGCACCGAGAAAAGCTGCTGATGTTATAGTGTTAAATGCTGCATCCGATTAGTACTTAGAACCTAAAACTCACTGCTCATCCTCTTTGTGTCTGGGCTTAAAATATTACGTTCTGGATCAATATTTTTTTCCCAAAGTGATTGCTGTTGGCTGTCACAAAATCTGCTTGTTTAGCATTGTTGTTGATGGGGAAGGGATCTGTGGTTTCTAATGCTGTGTAAAGGATCGAGTGACTGGCTTCCTCATTAACTCACAAAATGGCTCATAGGGAATCTTTGTGAGATTGATACTATTTTGACTAAAAATAAGATAAATATGACACTGGTTTCCATAAAGAGGGAACTTGTTTTTCCACTGTACTGGTACTTTAAAGGGGAACATTATCACCAGACCTATGTAAGCGTCAATATATACCTTGATGTTGCAGAAAAAAGGCCATATATTTTTTTAACCGATTTCCGAACTCTAAATGAGTGAATTTTGGCTAAATAAACGCCTTTCTATTTATCGCTCTCGGAGCGATGACGTCAGAACGTGACGTCATCTAGGTAGTTAATCGGCCATTTTGTCAAAACACATTATACACATCGAGTCAAATCAGCCTTTGTTATTTTCCGTTTTTTCGACTGTTTTCCGTACCTTGGAGAGATCATGCCTCGTCGGTGTGTTGTCAAAGGGTGTAACAACACGATCAGGGACGGATTCAAGTTGATTTACGTAGAATTTGCATCGATTAGCATGGCATGCTAATCGATGCTAACATGCTATTTACCGGCGATGCTAAGGCGGACATGTTCCAGAGATGTATGGATAACCTGCAGATGCATTTCCAACGATAAAGTCAAAGAAATCACAAAGGTGAGTTTTGTTGATGTTGTTGACTTATATGCTAATCAGACATATTTGGTCGCGGCATGACTGCCAGCTAATCGATGCTAACATGCTTTTTAGGGTAGCTGTATGTGCATTTGAAACTACATTTACATCAAGCGTTTCCTTCCACCCACATTTAATTCCAAACAAACACTTTCCAATCGATGGATTTAAGTTGATCCAGTGTCACAAGATGCGATACTTCCGATCGTTGGTTTGCCCATTTTACCGGAAATACTAAGGCAAACATGGTCGAATAGCGTCAATAGCTATTCGCTCAATATCTTCAGTTTCTTCTTCAATATCGTTTTCGCTATCTGCCACCCTACTCCAACCATCCGTTTCAATACATGCGTAATCTGTTGAATCGCTTAAGTCGCTGAAATCCGAGTCTGAATCCGAGCTAATGTTGCTATATCTTCTTGTGGTAACCGCCACGTTGTTTGTATTGGCATGGCTATGTGACGTCACAGGAAAATGGACCGTATCTTCGCAAATAGTGAAAATCAGGCAATTTAAAGTTTTTTTTTAGGGATATTCCGGGACGGGTAAAATTTTGAAAAAAACTTCAAAAAATAAAATAAGCCACTGGGAACTGACTTTTATTGGTTTTAACCCTTTTGAAATTGTGATAATGTTCCCTTTTAAAAATGATTGGCTAAATTTTAGGTGTACGCTTCATAAAGTGATTAGTTGCCTAATTGTTCAACTATTTGATGATTAGTCAACTATTAAAATACTCGTTAGTTACAGCCCTACATGTAGCTTGTTAATAAGTTATGGGAGTGCGTACATGTACATGAAACATCACAACACGAGGACCGCCTGTATATTCGCTGAATGAAATTAAACAAGCTCCAATAAAATGGGGAAAAAAAAGCTCCCTCCATCTGTTTTTGGCCTTAAAGTCAAAACTTTTACGCGCCCCTGGGTGATACAAAGACTTCTTCATTAAGATTAAAGATGAAAAATTCTGAAGCGTGCAAACATCAAGTACTGTAAGTCTAGCAGAGAACACCAACCAGTCCAAGTCAACTCAGTCAGAGCCAAGAATCCAAGCTAGAGACTTTCATTCTTCCAAGAGCGAAAGATGATTTTGTGGCGGCATGGAATAATTAGTGTTAACTCAGGCAAAATGATCAAGTATTATATTTGAACCAGAGGCAAGTGAACAGGTGGAGAGGCATGGATAATCAGCAACAAGTTGGCACCATCTCATGGCACTGATAGACTCCTTTTATGGAAATGCTTTTGACAGCAAAAAAAAAAGATAACCATCACTTTTATACCGTTCTAGATATAAACCAGCTCAGGCTGCTAATTTGCTCTTAGATTTGCTTGTGTGCACCCTCGGCTGGCTTTAAGATGATTAACACTAATCTTGTCTGGATACCAATATTTCAGTAGCGGTACCAAAATGTATTTTGATACTTTTCGATACTTTTCAAACTAAAGGGGAACACAAAAAAATTGCACTATTGGCTTTGTTTTAACAAAAAAAATCTTGGGGTACATCAAACATATGTTTATTGTTGCAGGTGCGTCCTTAAATACAATAGTGAACATACAAGATTACTTGTCTTTTAGTAGTAAGTAAGCAAACAAAGGCTCCCAATGACATATTTTGTCATTTTTCTTTCTATTATTTTGTCAATATTATTAAGGACAAGTGGTATAAAATTAATTTAATTAATCTACTCGTTCATTTACTGTTAATATCTGCTTACTTTCTCTTTTAACAGGTTATATCTACATTTTTGTTAAAATGTAAAAATCATTTATTCTTCTAAATGTAGGTATCAATCTGATACCAAGTTGTTACAAGATCATACATTGTTCATATTTAAAGTCCTCATGTGCCCAGGAACATATTTCCAGAGTTTATAAATATAAAAAACATTTTTTTTAAAACAAACAGATTTTTTGGTGCCAAAAAATATTGATGTAATCATAGTGGTATCGACAAAATACGCTCCTGTACTTGGTATCATTACAGTGTATTTTAGTTGAAGATCCACTAAAAATGCGCGGTTTGCGGTCTCATTCGCGAAGTCGGGCGGGTGACATTACGAAAAAATAGATTTTAATTAGATTCGAGCGGGTGGCGGTTGAACCATCCGGAAATATTTGATAAACATGGTTCTGGGATCGGTATCCTTTGCTATTCAAAGAGCCATTTAAGACCCGTGTTATAAAGCGAAGAAGACAATAGGAGACGCTATTATTCTCTAGAATGACTCCCGGCAGTCACCCAGATAATAAGTATTAGGGCGTGCTATGAAGCCTTTGGCTTTGTCGCCTCCTACAACATGTATTCTCTGCTTGTCTGTTCAGCATCATGTTGTGTGTGGCTTCCGCGGCAACACGCACACGACTGCAAGGCATACTGGGTGACACAGAGTACACTAATGGTTGTGATATAAACAACATTAATACTTACTAATATGCGCCACGCTGTGAAGCCACACAATACAAGATTGACAAACACATTTCGGGAGAACATCCTCACAGTAACACAACATAAACGCAACACAAGAAATACCCAGAATCCTTTGTATCCGTGACACTTCCTGACTATTTTATACACCCCGCTAGCAGCAAACTCCGCCACAGATACAAAGGATTCTGGGTATTTGTTGTGTTGCGTTTATGTTGTGTTACTGTGAGGATGTTCTCCCAAAATGTGTTTGTCAATCTTGTTTGGTGTGGCTTCACAGCATGGCGCATATTAGTAAGTGTTAAAGTTGTTTATATCACAACCATCAGTGTACTCTGTATCACCTAGTATGCCTTTCAATCTTGTACGTGTGATTGCCGGACTAACAATCGGTTTGTACATGTTGTTGAAGGTGTCAAAGGCAATGGCTTCACAGCACGTCCATATTCTTGTCATCAGGATGAACGCTATTGGATAGTCGCGAGAACGTTAGCGGTTCCGATCCTGTCTTCATTACTCTGTGAAACAGGTTTAAATAGCTCTGTGAGTGGTAAAGGCGGCCGACCACTGATGTATTTCAGCGGGCGGTTGGCGGGCAGGTACGGTTCTGATATAATGTTGGTTCGGGTGAACGGCGGGTGGATGACGACTTTGGTGATGCGGTTGCGGATGATATAATTGCATATCCGCGCATCTCTAAGATCCACCAATGGCATTTGTTTACAGTATGACGCCGGTGAGCTACGGTGTGTAGTGAAACATGTTTAGCTATTCCTTGTCCTGCAGGGATGATACTTTTAAGAAACGTACTTTATTTGTCGCCATGGAGACCAGGATTATAGATGTAGAAGTTGCTAAAACACTGCAGACTTCAGACTTTAGCAGAAAACTTTGCCGAATTTGAAGTCTTGTATTATTCCTAAAACTCACTGGACATTTAGTCAGAAGAGTTACAACAGACTCCTTATGGTCAGCTGTAGCACATATAAACCGATACACAGTAACAATTCCTGGTACCTGTGAGGTGACTATGGTACTAAGTGGTACCAATTTTTGTTACCTATGTGTCTGTTCATGTGGTAACAAATGTTAATTTGTTTGACAGTAAAATACAAACCCCGTTTCCATATGAGTTGGGAAATTGTGTTAGATGTAAATATAAACAGAATACAATGATTTGCAAATCCTTTTCAACCCATATTCAGTTGGATGCACTACAAAGACAAGATGTTTGATGTTCAACCTCAAAAACTTTAATTTTTTTTTGCAAATAATAATTAACTTAGAATTTCATGGCTGCAACACGTGCCAAAGTAGTTGGGAAAGGGCATGTTCACCACTGTGTTACATCACCTTTTCTTTTAACAACACTCAATAAATGTTTGGGAACTGAGGAAACTAATTTTTGAAGCTTTGAAAGTGGAATTCTTTCCCATTCTTGTTTTATGTAGAGCTTCAGTCGTTCAACAGTCCGGGGTCCCCGCTGTTGTATTTTACACTTCATAATGCGCCACACATTTTCGATGGGAGACAGGTCTGGACTGCAGGCGGGCCAGGAAAGTACCCGCACTCTTTTACTACGAAGCCACACGGTTGTAACACGTGGTTTGGCATTGTCTTGCTGAAATAAGCAGGGGCGTCTATGATAACGTTGCTTGGATGCCAATATATGTTGCTCCAAAACCTGTATGGACCTTTCAGCATTAATGGTGCCTTCACAGATGTGTAAGTTACCCATGCCTTGGGCACTAATACACCCCCATACCATCACAGATGCTGGCTTTGAACGTTGCGCCTATAACAATCCGAATGGTTATTTTCCTCTTTGTTTCGGAGGACACCACGTCCTCTGTTTCCAAATATAATTTGGAAATGTGGACTCGTCAGACCACAGAACACTTTTCCACTTTGCATCAGTCCATCTTAGATGAGCTCGGGCCCAGCGAAGCCGGTGGCGTTTCAGGGTGTTGTTGGTAAATGAGTTTGGCTTTGCATAGTAGAGTTTTAACTTGCACTTACAGATGTAGCGACCAACTCCAGTTACTGACAGTGGTTTTATGAAGTGTTCCTGAGCCTATGTGGTGATATTCTTTACACACTGATGTCAGTTTTTGATGCAGTACTGCCTGAGGGATCAAAGGTCCGTAATATCATCGCTTACGTGGAGTGATTTTTCCAGATTCTCTGGAGCTTTTGATGATTTTACGGACCGTAGATGGTAAAATCCCTAAATTCCTTGCAATAGCTCGTTGAGAAATGTTGTTTTAAAACTGTTCGACAATTTGCTTACAAAGTGGTGACCCTCACCCCATCCTTGTTTGTGAATCACTTAGCATTTTATGGAAGCTGTTTTTAGACCCAATCATGGCACCCACCTGTTTCCAATCAGCCTGCACACCTGTGGGATGTTACAAATAAGTGTTTGATGTGCATTCCTCAACTTTATCAGTATTTATTGCCACCTTTCCCAACTTCTTTGTCAGGTGTTGCTGGCATCAAATTCTAAAGTTAATAATTATTTGCAAAAAAAAAAATGCTTATCAGTTTGAACATAACATATGTTGTCTTTGTAGCATATTCAACTGAATATGGGTTGAAAATGATTTGCAAATAATTGTATTCTGTTTTTTTTTACATCTAACACAATTTCCCAATATCATAGGGTTTGTACAATTGTTTAGATGTAACATTTAACAGCGAGCTGATCATGATAACTGTGCTGTCCAATCTTGTTTTCAAACCCTTCTGAGTGTCATTTGCAAGTATGCATTTATTCCACTTCGTCCTAGGTATGTTGCTGTAGTCAGAAAGTAGTCTCTGCCATTAAGTGCCAGTGTTGGCTTTTGTTGAGTCTTACAACGTGTTTATAAGTATTTCACTGATTATACACTAGCTATTTGATTGTAACATGCGTTTTTAACATAGCTTGTGACATGCGTTAAAAAGGTAGCTTTTTTTTTCCAAAAAGGGGGTTTTGAAATTGCCATGTAAAATCGCTAAGGCTAGTTACAATGTATATGGCATATCCATTGTAAATTAGCATTGAATTAGCGCATTTTGAAAAGTGGAGCCTTTTTTCGAGCGCTTTCTATCAGTCATGCTTGCAGTACCTGCAACCGAAACCGAAAGTGACGTCACATGCCAAAAAGGTATCGAAATGTGGCGAATATGTACCCATTGGTACCGACAGAATTTCTTTGGTACCTATAAAAGTACAGGATTTAATATACCATATTTTCCGGACTATAAATCTTTTTTTTTTCTTAAAACTCGACAGTGCCCTTAATGTACGGAATAATTCTGGTTTTGCTCAACGACCTGAAAATAATTTTATTTGGTACATGATGGAAGGATCAATCAATCAATCAATGTTTACTCATATAGCCCTGAATCAATAGTGTCCAAAAGGCTGCACAAACCACAACACAAACCAGTACGACATCCTCGGTAGGCCCACATAAGGGCAAGGAAAACTCACACCCAGTGGGACGTCGGTTACAATGATGACAATGAGAACCTTGGAGAGGACGAAAGCAATGGATGTCCTGCGGGTCTAACATGATACTGTGAAAGTTCAATCCATAATGGATCCAACACAGTCGCGAGAGTCCAGTCCAAAACGGATCCAACACAGCAGCGAGAGTCCCGTTCACAGCGGAGCCAGCAGGAAAACATCTCAAGCGGAGGCGGATCAGCAGCGCAGCGATGTCCCCAACCGATACACAGGCGAGCAGTACATGGCCACCGGATCGGACCGGACCCCCTCCACAAGGGAGAGTGGGACATAGGAGAAAAAGTAAAGAGACTGCAGATCAACTGGTCTAAAAAGCGAGTCTATTTAAAGGCTAGAGTATACAAATGAGTTTTAAGGTGAGACTTAAATGCTTCTACTGAGGTGGCATCTCGAACTGTTACCGGGAGGGCATTCCAGAGTACTGGATCCCGAACGGAAAACGCTCTATAGCCCGCAGACTTTTTTTGGGCTTTGGGAATCACTAATAAGCCGGAGTCTTTTGAATGCAGATTTCGTGCCGGGACATATTGTACAATACAATCGTAACATAAGTAGTAAAACCTTAAAGTCACATCTTAAGTGCACAGGAAGCCAGTGCAGGTGAGCCAATATAGGCGTAATGTGATCAAAATTTCTTGTTCTTGTCAAAAGTCTAGCAGCCGCATTTTGTACCAACTGTAATCTTTTAATGCTAGACATGGGGAGACCCGAAAATAATATGTTACAGTAATCGAGGCGAGACGTAACAAACGCATGGATAATGATCTCAGCGTCTTTAGTGGACAGAATGGAAATAATTTTAGCGATATTACGGAGATGAAAGAAGGCCGTTTTAGTAACGCTTTTAATGTGTGACTCAAAGGAGAGAGTTGGGTCGAATATAATACCCAGATGCTTTACCGAGTAGCCTTGTTTAATTGTTTGGTTGTCAAATGTTAGAGTTGTATTATTAAATAGAGGTCGGTGTCTAGCAGGACCGATAATCAGCATTTCCGTTTTTTTGGCGTTGAGTTGCAAAAAGTTAGCGGACATCCATTGTTTAATTTCATTAAGACACGCCTCTAGCTGGCTACAATCTGGCGTGTTGGTCAGCTTTAGGGGCATGTAGAGTTGGGTGTCATCAGCATAACAGTGAAAGCTAACACCGTATTTGCGTATGATGTCCCTTAGCGGCAGCATGTAGATGCTGAAGAGTGCAGGGCCAAAGACCGAACCCTGGGGAACTCCACATGTTACCTTAACGTAGTCCGAGGTCACATTGTTATGGGAGACGCACTGCATCCTATCAGTAAGATAAGAGTTAAACCAAGACAGGACTAAGTGTGACCAGTAGATGGCAGTAAAACATAAGAGATATGTGGGAAGGTATTATGGAGATATAACTTATGTAAACAACACCATCATTTGCTATGTTCAATTGAAAATATAGAACATTCACACGGCGCTCAAAAATCTATTAACATGTTTTATTACGACTTGGGTAAGCTATGAAGCTGCTCCGCTTGATGGATTGTCGGCACATTAAACATACGAGTATTATTATGGTGTGTGAATAAGGTAAGACATATTTTCTGACGTTTTGTTTTGCAATATTGTGCAAAAGCAACTTTTCCTGCCTTCCGGTACCCACTGATCTGTAATTGGGATCTTCATAAGTCCTGAAAAATTGCACGGATCCGCCTTTGTAGTTCGTGGAACCCCTTTGTCTATATCTTCTTGTTATGGGACATTCATCCTCAGCTGTTACCATTTCTAATATAAAGTAGTGTAAAGTTATTACTTATATCTGCCATGAAAGTGCTAAAACATACTGTTGTAGTGAGTCCAAATTATTCATCCAAAGAATTTTAGTTATTAGAGATTCCTGTTGGGACGGTTCTTCAGAGGACACATTTCCGGCAGATGAGGAAATGCTGCTCCGTTATTTATTAAAGTAAAGTCTGAATGTCATTAATAGAGTTAGGTCCATCTTTTGACACTTCTTACACTCTCGTCCTTGCACGCTACACCGCTACAACAAGGATGACGGGGAGAAGATGCTGCCGAAGGTAAATAAGACCGCCCACAAAACGACACATCCTGAAGCGGCTGTCATAAAGCAGCTTGAAGATGATCTGTAAAACATAATCCATGCGACATTTTGACCAAAGAACCATCATTACATGTTATGTAGAACCGCAAGGAAGTGTTTTCAATTTATAAAAAAAATTAAAAAAAACAATACACAATACGTCCATAGCACCTCCTTTTCCAGAGTCCAGTCCGGAAAAGGGCGGAGTGCCATCTCCGGGTTGGGGAGGAGACCCTGCCCCAAGTGGAGGAGTTAAAGTACCTCGGAGTCTTGTTCACGAGTGAAGAAAGAGTGAATCGTGAAATCGACAAGCGTATCGGTGTGGCGTCTTCAGTAATGCGGGCGCTGTATCGATCCATTGTGGTGAAGAAGGAGCTGAGCTGGAAGGCAATGCTCTCAATTTACCGGTCGATCTACGTTCCCATCCTCACCTATGGTCATGAGCTTTGGGTTATGACCGAAAGGACAAGATCACGGGTACAAGTGGTCAAAATGAGCTTCCTCCGCTGGGTGGCGGGGCTCTCCCTCAGAGATAGGGTGAGAAGCTCTGCCATCTGGTGGGTACTCAAATAGAGCTGCTGCTCCTTCACATCGAGAGAAGCCAGATGAAGTGGTTCAGGCATCTGCTCAGGATGCCACATGAACGCCTCCCGAGGAAGACCCAGGACACGTTGGGAAGACTATGTCTCCCGGCTGGCCTGGGAACGCCCTCGGGATCCCCCGGGAAGTGCTGGACGGAGTGGCTGGGGAGAGGGAAGTCTGGGCTTCCCTGCTTAGGCTGCTGCCCCCGCGGCCCGACCTCGGATAAGCGGGAGAAGATGGATGGATGCATGGATAATAATAATATGACTTATTTAATGCGCCCTATATATGCACCTTATATATGAGAAAAGATCGAATAGGGACCATTTATTGGCAGTGCGCCTTGTAATCCGGTGCGCTCTATGGTCCATAAAATACAATATGGATTTATTACACTTTGTCCTCGGTATGTTGCCGTAGTCAGAAAGTCGTCTTTACCATTGAGTATCAGTCTTGGCTTTTGTTGAGTCCTACAACATGTTTATAAGTATTGCACTGATTACACACTAGCTTTTTGATTGTAACATGCATTTTAATTGTAGCTTTCTTTTCCAAATTGCCATGAGAAATTGATAATGCTACACAATAGCATTTGTATGGTATATCCATTGTAAGTTAGCATTTTGAAAAGTGGAGCCTTACCTCCGAGCGCTTACTATCAGTCATGCTTGCAGTACATGCAACCAAAACCGAAAGTGACGTCCATACTTGCCAGCCCTCCCGGATTTTCCGGGAGACTCCCGAAATTCAGCGCCTCTCCTGAAAACCTCCCGGAAGAAATTTTCTGCTGAAAATCTCCCGAAATTCAGCAGAGCTGTAGGGGGCGGACCTGAGTGGGACAGCCTGTTTTCACATCCGCTTTCCCACTATATAAACAGCTTGCCTGCCCAATCACGTTACAACATCTACGGATTTTAATAAAAAACTGCACACACAAGGAGACAAAGCATAAGAACGAGGAAGTTACAGCCATGGCGACATTGTCTGTAATAGAGTGATTCTATGTTGTCTGTCGCCATCTCCTGGTGAATATTGGCTATAGCGTTATGGGGTTGCTTTTTGATTGGCCATCGATTTACGCGGTGTTGCGCACCTGTCGGCAAGTGACTCTCGCCGATACGCAAATAGAAGAACAAATGTTACTCAAATAGTGAAAGGTAAGTGTTTTTTTTTTAGTAACCAGCAAGCACAGTAGAGTTAGTAGAACAACTGTGTTTTTTATAATTGTGTATTTGATAGGTTCCGTCTGAAATTCCAATATTTATTTTATTTATATATATATATAATAAAATAAATATATATAGCTAGAATTCACTGAAAGTCAAGTATTTCCTCCCCTCTTAACCACGCCCCCCGCCCCAACCACGCCCCCCACCTCCCGAAATCGGAGGTCTCAAGGTTGGCAAGTATGGTGACGTCACCTGCAAAAAAGGGATCAAAATGTGGCGAACCTGTACCCAGTAGTACCGACAGAAGTGGGTCTTAACCTGGAAAAGTACCGGATCAACTATGCATCCCTAGTTGTAGTTATTGAATTTGCAGTTTGCTTCTGTAACACGCCACCTCACATTGTTGCATTGTGCAGTTTGCCTTTTGCTCTTTTAGATACGAACGTGCCAAAAACTGACCACCTTTGAGATCTCAAGAATGGAGACAACGATGGCAGACCGGCAGCCATATAACGTGTAGCAGTGGCGTTTGGTGAAAAGCAGGCTCCGGAGAAGATAGCAGTGGCGGTGTAAAACTCCAGCAAGGAATCCAAAGAACTACCAATGTATGTTTCTTCATCATTTGTCTGTGGGCTAATTAAAAAAAAAAAAAAAGGCCCAAATTTGCGTTTGAGGCAACTTAAGTGTGAGAAGCAGTCCTCAGCGAGAAAAATTTGATGTGATAACCCATCAAACTCCCAATTATCAAGCTCACACAGACAAGCTATGTCACGCAAATAGTAATTACAGTGTTTGCTCATTATCACATCTAAAATCTGTTGATAAGACGAACACTTGGAGTAAAGCTGGTATACACCAAACTTATTTTACTGCACGTCACTCTCACTCACAAAAGGCTGTCGTTACTTGTTTTTGTGAATAATTTATCTCCCATTTTCTTGTCTTCCTGCCAGCCTCATTGTTCCACGCCAACTACCCCTTTTTTAGTCCAGTCTGTCTCCTGAGAAGATATCTTATTTTCCTATCAGCTGCTTTTGGAGCAGGCTGGTAAAACTTTAAAAGTTTTATCACAATATGGGGAAACCCAGAGGGTACTATGTATTTGTAGGCATGAAATGTTTTTTTTTTTTTTTTTGTAGAAACTTCATGTGGGTGTGATTGAGGGTAGTGTTGAGTATTTTTTTTGTCCCGTGCAAGCGGCGGACAGACTGTGCTTGAATAGTACACAAATAAGTCACAAAAAGACAACGCACAGGCAACAATGTCCTTATTGACCTAGTCCAGGGGTCGGCAATCCGCGGCTCTGATGTGGCTCAGCTGCATAATCGCCGACTCCCCCGATTATTTCGAGGGTTTCCGGATTTTGGTGCCTCTCCCGGACATCACCCGGGGCTAACATTCTCCGATTTTCATTCGAACTACAATATTGAGGGCGTGCCGTGATGGCTTTACTTGTAACGTCCTCTAAAACATGTCATCGCGCCCGCCTTTACACCATGCTATCTGTGTGCCGGCCGGACGTATGCTTTCCGCTGCTTCTATCATCACACGTACGAGATTGCAAGGCATACTTGGTCAACAGCCATACAGGTTACAGTGAAGGTTGTGATATAAACAACTTTAACACTCTTACTAATATGTGCCACACTGTGAACCCACACCAAACAAGAATGACAAACACATCCTCACAGTAACACAACATAAACACAACAGAACAATTACCCAGAATCCCATGCATCCATGACTATTCCTTGCCACATTATACACCCCCGCGCCCCCAGCCCCACCCACCTCAACCAACGCACGGAGGAGGGGGGGGGGGGGGGGTTTGGTGCTCGCAGGGTGTATAATATAGCCAGGAATAGTCATGGGTGCATGGGATTCTGGGTAATTGTTATTTTGCGTTTATAATGTGTTACAGTGCGGATGTTCTCCCGAAATGTGTTTGTCATTCTTGTTTGGTGTGGGTTCACAGTGTGGCACATATTAGTAAGAGTGTTAAAGTTGTTTATATCACAACCTTCAGTGTGACCTGTATGGCTGTTGAACAACTATGCCTTGCAGTCGTGTACATGTATCTGCGGAAGCCACATACAACATTTTACTGGACTGGCAAGCTATTTGTACATGTTGTGGAAGGCGTCAAAGGCAGTGGTTTCATAGCACGCCCTTATTAACGTTATTTGGGTGACCCTCAGCAGATATTCGCTAGAATGGTTGCTGTGAGAATTCGGAAAAATCTCCCGGAAAATTTGGGAGGGTTTACAAGTGAAATGCTGTCAAGCGGAATCCATATAAAAGTCGCGGGCCGCAGTAACATTACATTTACTCATCAAGGTGCGGGCAGCGTGTCTAAGACCCCTGGTTTACACATAGCACAAAGCAAAAAAGATAATTCTTCATGCTGTGTTGTTTCATTTTAAATTTCAAAAGAGTTTTGTGGCTCCCATTGTCTTCTTTATTTTGTGAAACGGGTCAAAATGACTCTTTGACTCGTAAAAGTTGCCGACTTATTCGAATTTTACATTGCCTGGGGTTTACGTTTGAAGCGTTCCAGAATTTTTTTTTAAACTGTCGGCAGCTTTTTCAGATGTTACAGCAAAATTGGCGATGTCTTGAGGTTTACTCATTTAATTGAATAATTTTCTGTTTTTTTTTTATTTGTCAATGGATCAAATTTAAGTTTCTTGTGACCTCATAAAATTACAACAAAAATATGAAAACAAATACTCTACTTATTTCATACCACACAGACTTAAAAGTAAACACTGGATGGCAGTAGTTCACAAACACAAAGTTCATTGTCAAATCACTGTTTCAATATTAATGATTAATAATAACTACAGACAGAAACACCACTAAAGGGTTTCTTATTGTTCACTGTCTATTGTGTCGTCCATGAGTTGCTGGCATTCTCGGTGTATGTTTTACGCTTGAAAAGTGTTTGTCCACCTTAAATATTAATTCCGCACGTTAAGGGCATTTGTGAACTGCTAAGAGCGATTTATAGCGATAACTTTTGTTAGTAAGTGAGATACACTGAGAGGATTATTATCACACTTCAGCATCTCTGTTATATACATTCTGCCTCTTAACTAGGTCAGCATTGCAAATGAAAATATGTTCTTAATTGCCTTACCTTAGATCGGGGGTCAGCCACCCGGGGCTCTTTAGTGCTGCCCAGTGGCTCCTGGAGCATTTTTAAAAAATTATTAAAAATGGAAAAAGATAGGAGAAATTTTTTTTTTTTGTTTTAGTATGTTTTTTGTTTGAGCACAAACATGATACAAATGTTCCCAATTGTTAGAAAGCCAACTGTTTAATGTTTGTGTGTATGCTTTTGTCTTACTAATTTTGGCGGTTCTTGAACTCACCATAGTGTGGACTCTGACGCAACAGTTTGTTTACATGTAAAATCTTCCACTCCTTCTTTCTTTGTCTTATTTTGTCCACCAAAAGTTTTATGCTGTGCGTGAATGCACAAAAGTGTGCGTTGTTGATGTTTTTGACTTGTTGGAGTGCTAATCAGGCATATTTGGTCACTGCATGACTTCAGAGCTAATCGACGCTAACATGCTATTTAGGGTAGTTGCATGTACATATTACATCATTATGCATCATTTGTAGCTATATTTGAGTTCATTTAATATCCTTTACTTTTATCCTCTTTGTATATAATTTAGTTTTGCATGAGTTATGACACATTTATGATATTTGTTTATGTGCCATGTTGTTCCAGACCACAGCAAACGTTACCTAGCTTGCCAAAGATTGTAATACATTTATTAAAAGACGACAACCTTTAACTCGGACACACACATCTATACCTTCGGTCATTAAAAGCCAATCTTTTCCAGGAGTTATCTCACTTTCTGGGTTTCTAATGTTGTAAAAATGTGTATTATAAATATTACCTTTCATTATTTCTGTCAACGGAAATTTGCTTCAGCCTGCGACACATTGTCATTTTGATAGTAGGCTATTATAGCTAATATAGACACTTATATCATGTGTTGCCTTCATTATAACACTAATATAAGGCTTAACATTTTTTGCGCCTCCAAACAGATTAGTTGTTTTGTATTTTTGTTCCAATATGTTTTCTTTCAATGTTTTGGGTTGCCGACCCCTGCCTTAGATAAATAAAAGGTTAAATACATATCAAATATATGTAAAATAAGAAGACATGATTGCTGATGCGTTGCTAAATGTTTCTATACCACATTACCCCGAAAGCTTAGCGCCGTGGATGGGAATCGGAAGTAGGTCTGAGCTACATGGGAGGAAGAGAATTGTGCCGTCTGAGCAGTAAAGAGTTGATATATTAGAAATGGATGATTGGCAAAAATGATGCTGATTGATATGAGTTGGGAAATTGTGTTAGATGTAAAAATAAACGAAATACAATGATTTGCAAATCTTTTTCAACCCATATCCAATTGAATGCACTACAAAGACAAGATATTTGATGTTCAAACTCATAAACTTTATTTTTTTTTGCAAATAATAATTAACTCACAATTTCATGGCTGCAACAAGTGCCAAAGTAGTTGGGAAAGGGCATGTTCACCACTGTGTTACATCACCTTTTCTCTTAAAAACACTCATTAAAGTTTTGGAAACTGAGGAAAGTAATTTTTGAAGCTTTGAAAGTGGAATTCTTTCCCATTCTTCTTTTATGTAGAGCTTCAGTCGTTCAACAGTCCGGGGTCTCCGTCGTGGTATTTTACGCTTCATAATGCGCCACACATTTTTGATTGGAGACAGGTCTGGACTGCAGGGGAGGCAGGAAAATACCCGCACTCCTTTTTTACAAAGCCACACTGTTGTAACGTGCTTAATGTGGCTTGGCATTGTCTTGCTGAAATAAGCAGGGGCGTTCATGAAATAGACAGCGCTTAGATGGCAGCATATGTTGTTCCAAAACCTGTATGTACCTTTCAGCATTAATGATGCCTTCACGGATGTGTAAGTTACCCATGCCTTGGGCACTAATGCACCCTCATACCATCACAGATGCTGGCTTTTGAACTTTGCGTCGATTAACAGTCTGGATGGTTCGCTTCCCCTTTGGTCCGGATGACACGATGTCGAATATTTCCAAAAACAATTTGAAATGTGGACTCGTCAGACCACAGAACACTTTTCCACTTAGCATCAGTCCATCTTAGATGATCTTGGGCCCAGAGAAGCCGGCGGCATTTCTGGATGTTGTTGATAAATGGCTTTCGCTTTGCACAGTAGAGCTTTAACTTGCACTTACAGATGTAGCGACAAACTGTATTTAGTGACAGTGGTTTTTTGAAGTGTTCCTGAGCTCTTGTGGTGATATCCTTTAGAGATTGATGTCGGTTTTTGATACAGTGCCATCTGAGGGATCGAAGGTCACGGTCTTTCAATGTTAGTTTCGAGCCAGGCCGCTTATAATTTTTCCAGATTCTCTGAACCTTTTGATGTTATTATGGACCGTAGATGTTGAAATTCCTAATTTCTTGCAATTGTACTTTGAGAAACGTTGTTTTTAAACTGTTTGACTATTTGCTCACGTAGTTGTGGACAAAGGGGTGTACCTCGCCCCATCCTTTCTTGTGAAAGATTGAGCATTTTTTAGGAAGCTGTTTTTTACACACAAGCATGGCACCCAACTGTTCCCAATTAGCCTGCACACCTGTGGGATGCTCCAAATAAGTGTTTGATGAACATTCCTCATCTTTATCAGTATTTATTGCCACCTTTCCCAACGTATTCGTCACATGTTGCTGGCATCAAATTCTAAAGTTAATTATTATTTGCAAAAAAAAAAAAATGTTTATGAGTTTGAACATCAAATATTTTGGCTTGAAAATGATTTGCAAATCATCGTATTCTCTTTATATTTTCATCTAACACAATTTCCCAACTCATATGGAAACAGGGTTTGTAGAAGACGGTCTATAAAACATAATCTTTGCAACATTTTGACGAAAGAACCACCATTACATATAATGTAGACCACAAAGAAGTGTTTTAAAGGCAGAAAAAAAAATCATAATTTGACCCATATTAGATTAATATAAAAGCAGAGGGCTAAATTAGAGCTACTATATAGGTTTATGCTTCTTAATCCAATTAATCGACTAATTGTTAAAATAAGCTATGACGAGTCGACTTTCAAAATAGTCGTTGCAGCCCTAGAGATTAGTGATGTGCGATACAACTGAGTTTCTTTTCGATCCGCTTCAAGTAAAGCTGGTATCAGCAATACCAATCCGATATTGATACATTGTGCAATTTCACCCTGGTAAAATGTAAAAAGTATTTCAAGTGTTGCTACTCTTGGGGAATCATCTTCAAACGATATAAACTCACACGGCGAAACAAATGGTGGCGTTATTCTGCACTGAAAGTTTCTTTTATATTCAACTCTGTATGCCGGGTCTCCATATAGCCTACGATGAAAGGATACATACTGTACACTTGCTGCTTTAGAATACTGAGTGACTCACTTTAATTGCCAGTAATTTTCTTACATACGCAAATGACAGACTGAATGACTGAGCACAGCACAGTGTGTCGCCGCACTTGCACATTATGTACTTACCTAGGCCGAAGAAAAAGTAGTTCCCACCAACCACTTTTTATTACTTTACATTGTCCATCCATCCATTTTTTTTTTTTCCTGTCCAACTTTTTAGGCAAATCATATAGTTGATGTAAGTGCCCATATCGGCTGTTCAGATTTACTTTACAAAAGAGAAGTGTAGGATACTTCTCTTGTTGCCTTATTTGAATTTGACTTTATTAAATGTATTTATATTATCATTTGGTGCAGCCGGGCCGGAGCAGGAGGGTATAGAAAGAGAAAAAAAGGAACACAGAGGGGGAAATTGTGGGGATAAGAGGGGGATTAGACAGAGAGACAAAAACAACAACAGCAAACACAACAACAACAACAATAGAACAACACCAGCACATACGATATGTACAAATATGATCATACAAGTGATAGAAAGTAAGCAGTTAGTGAAATAAATAATAATATAGAAATGACAATGAACATTTTTACACCAAAACTGGAGCAATACAAATACCAATAGAAAAAGTGCTATTAATCATGAACAATACCAATAGTTTACCTCTATTATCAACAATACAGTTGTTCAAATGCAACAATACGTATATATTGTAATATATACGTATTGTAATATATTCTAATGATAGCTAGACAGATAATAAAAAAATAATGAAATAATAAAATGAAAAAGGGAATACCGAAAGATGGAGGGGAAGAGAGAGAGGCAACCTATATTAATCTTGTAGATTGTTATAGTAACAATGGGTAAAGCTTTGTCATTGTATATATATGTATATATATATATACATATATATATATATATATATATATATATATATATATATGTCCGGGTACTCCGGCTTCCTCCCACTTCCAAAGACATGCACCTGGCGATAGGTTGATTGGCAACACTAAATTGGCCCTAGTGCGTGAATGTGAGTGTGAATGTTATCTTTCTATCTGTGTTGGCCCTGCGATGAGGTGGCGACTTGTCCAGGGTGTACCCGCCTTCCGCCCGATTGTAGCTGAGATAGGTGCCAGCGCCCCCCGTGACCCCAAAAGGGAATAAGCGGTAGAAAATGGATGGATGGAATATGCCATTTGTTACCCAGTTTACCCTAGGGCAACAACGTTGATATATGTTTGATGAAACGTGATTATGTGCATGAGTGTATGTATGTATATGTACTTGTATATGAACATAATGTGTATATGAATGTCTGTACAATAAATGTGTATGTACAGTATATGTATGTATGTTTGTACAGTGAATGTATATGTACTGTATGTGAATGTTTGTACCGTGAATGTACATGCAGATGGACATCCATTTTCTACCGCTTGCCCCTTTCGGGGTCGCGGGGGGTGCTGAAGCCTATCTTTGCTGCATTTGGGCGGAAGGCGATGTACACCCTGGACAAGTCACATCACAGGGCCAACACAGATAGACAGACAACATTCACACTCACATTCACACACTAGAGCCAATTTAGTGTTGCCAATCAACCTATTGTGTTCTTGTTAATTGTATACAGTACCTTCAATACTTAAAGTATCAAAAGTATCTATATTTTCATTTGACTATCAGTAAGTATTACATCATCTGGTATCGGCTGTATTGGTATTTCACATATCACTACTAGCAATAAGAAGGGTAGTATTAGTATATGATCAATACTACAATGATTTGACCGATATTTTAATTTTCTCCAAATATATATATATTTTTCTTAATGTTTACAAATTCTAAGAATAATTCCTGTTACGCCTGTTCGTGGTTCGATTCCCTCGAGGATGCGTCAAAACGAAGAACACAGCAAAGGTAAGATATAACCAATTTATTCTAAATAACAGAAGGAGAGCTATAACAAAAACACTGGAGCTAACAAAAGGCAAACCAAAGACGCTAGTATGAGAACTAGGAGATACAAAATAGGAAATTAAACTGGCACGTTGGCACACAAAAAGGAGTAAATAAAGCATTTAGCATGTGAGCTAATAACGAGGTGCGTAGCGTGAGAGCTCGCGAAAATAGTAGAAATTGCGTGAAAGCAAACGATCAAACAGACGTATAGTTGCGAGAGAGCAAACTAGAGTCCCAGGCAGAAGAATGAAAAGAGGCTGGCTTATAAAGGGAAGGTGATTTTTTGTAGCTGGTGTGCGAGAACTGAGACTAGCAGGTGGAAATAACAAGTGACCATGGAAACAAACAAAACAGGAAGTAAACGGGTCAGAATGGAGAATGAAAACACAGATGGAAAAATAAACCACAACATGTGAAGATCCGGGTAACGGATCGTAACAATTCCCAGGACACAAGAAGACTTTGAGGGCAAGCATTATTTCAATTATTTATTATTATTTCAAACTATTTTTTTTAATTGGTTTTACCCTTTAAAATCATTTTTAATCATATTTATTTATTTTATTGATTTTTGTATTGGTTTTATTTTTTACCCAGTCATTGGTAGACCTAAGTATATTTGAATATTGTTTTTAATATTGTTGTGCAACACTCTGGAAACATTTATGTTGTTTAAATGTGCTATACAAATAAAGTGGATTGGATTGAATATGCAATATTATATATATTTTTTGTTTGTTTGTTTTTAGTTTTGTTGTTGTTTTTGTTTATATCAATCTATCAATGACTTTTTATTTATATAGCCCTAAATCACAAGTGTCTGAAAGGCTTGCATATGTACTAGAGATGCGCGGTTTGGGGTCACAACCGCGGATAAACGGCGGGTTGGGCGGGTGACATGATGAAAAAATAGATTTTAAATAGATTCGGGCGAGTGGCGGTTGAACCAATTCAGAAATTTATATTGTAATAATTCCAGGAATGTAGGCTCATAAAACGTCTTCGTTTGTCTTGTCTTTATTGCACAAGATGTAATACAACCACACAACAGCTCTCAGGTCCCTAAAGCTTTTACCGGGACAACTCGAACTCTCACTTCCTGTCGATAACGTCACTTCCCTATCTCTCCCGGAAGTCCCGCCCCCCAGCCAAAGTCATTGGCTAACACCCCGTAGCCAGCCGCTACATTATACATAGTTAAATGTTATGTTGAAGAGGTTCATTTAGCCTACTGACGTGTATTTATAAATGGTTGATTAATACAGGCTAGTAGGTAAAGTGTTGTACCTGACAACTCTTGATGGTACAATCCATATAACACGTCACAGACAACGTCACGCTAACATCACGTGACACCTCTGATGAAGGCTGCAGAAGCAAGGTAGCCAAAACTTGTCAGGTACAACGCTTTACCTTACTAGCCTATAGAAATCAACCATTTATAAATAGTTAAATGTTGTTACCCACATACGAAAAACGAGCAGCACTCTTTGAAACAGTATGTGGGCATACTTTTATTTTGAAGTGTCTCGTTTGGTCTGTCGATGGATGTAAGGAAGCTACTTCCGGGTATGAGTACACATTTTTTTGATGCATGAGAAGGGAGAAAGAGAGCGACTGATCGTAACAAAGACCAAAAAGTGTCACAAGGACTTTAAGCGTTTGGGCTATAAGAGCCTGAAGACCACAATTTCCTCCTAAAAGAAGCATGCAGGCCAACGAGGTATTTGTTTGTCATTTGTTGGTATTTTATTTGGTAAAATGTTTTGATCCACATACTGTGCATGTTATTATTTTTACGTTTGTAACGTGCTTTATTTATTACAGTTTTCATGTTGAATTTGAAGGGAAAGGAAGCCTTCAAATAAATCAGTTCAAGAAAGCCATTGATACCATGAATTGATTAACGTGGACCCCGACTTAAACAAGTTGAAAAACTTATTCGGGTGTTACCATTTAGTGGTCAATTGTACGGAATATGTACTGTACTGTGCAATCTACTAATAAAAGTATCAATCAATCAATCAATCAGTCTGTGCTATTTGGAGGGAGTTACACTTTCTAACCTCACTAATGCCCTGCATCGTCTATATTAGATATGTAACAACGGGCGGGTGACGGGTGGTTGTGGCGTTGATAAAATGTTGGTTCGGGTGGATGGCGGGTGAATGACCACTTTAGTGATGCGGTTGCGGATTATATAATCGCCTATCCGCGCATCTCTAATATGTACTATTGACATTGTTTTCCTCAAACAATTATACGTAGTAAGAGAAAGTAAGGAACTATTTTAAATATTGTGTTGATAGTGTTAAACTGTTAATAGTACTCACCATGAAATTATTAAAAAAATATTATAGTTATTCTGTGAGATCGTGTCGGCTGATTTCTCTCATGGACGATTGGAATCAGGAGCATAAAACAAATCCAAATCGGAACATCCCTATCTATAACACGTAGACCAAATCATATGTGTAAATATTTGTATAAGGTTTTCAAAATGAGGAACCAGAGTCGTAAATTTCCAAATTCAATCGACTCCAAACCCTACCAGTAATGTTATTAGGAATAAATTAGATTCAAATGACACTATACTTGTATCTTATCTTCAGCATTAGTCGTTATTAGTCAACAACAAAAATGTTGATGACAAAACCTGCTAATACGGCTGAAGGATACCGTCATTCAACCATATTAGTAGGTTTTGGTAGGCTCCCCAGAAACAATCATGAACCAAGCGTCTGAATAAGGTAATGGAATTACATGAAAATAATCTCATACACTGAGTGTCAGACAGTCCCTTCAGTACCACTTTTCATCTCCAAAGACTTTGCACATGAATAAAAACGAATCAAAAGCACTTATATCTAAGGTCATCTGCCACCCACGGATGGGACATAATTGTGTATTGAATTGATATTAATGATCCCAGGTCAGCGCCCTTCCAGCAATAACACTGCACATCAGGTAACACTTTGCCCATATAGTTCCTTTAATAATAATGAAGACGTTGAATAGAAGATTATATTTCATGAAACATGTCTCTTGTATTTGGGATCACTGTGTAATCATATTTGAAGTACACAGTCACAAGCTGTATTTCCTTTGATCAGACGTCAAAACTTTGTGAGACACAGTAGATCAGGGGTCGGGAACCTTTTTGGCTGAGAGAGCCATGAAAGCCAAATATTTAAAAATGTATTTCCGTGAGAGCCATATAATATTTTTTAACACTGAATACAACTAAATGTGTACATTTTAAGTAAGACCAACATGTTCAGAGTACAATAAATCCCTTATTCGTTTTAATAACATTCTTATTCTGAAGTTAACCAATAATAAATCAAATACTTCTTACCATTAATGCGACTTCTTGAACAAGTCTGGTAGAAAACGGATGGATGGATGGACAAAATGCATGAGAATGTTTTGTATTTTGAACGTTATTTTTAGCTCTGTGCTTACCAGCGGAATTATTCATAATGATCGTGTTAAGATAAATTAGAAGAGCAAGCAGGGGCCATTTTCGTAATTTTTATTTTAAAAACCAATACAATATATGTATAAAAAATATATATTTAGGCCTCCACTCAGTTATGATCCCGGGGACCCCAAAGGGTTTCGGTCAAAAAAAAAATTAAAAATGTTTCTTTATTCAGTATTATGATTTTTATTATTATGCAAGTTTTAAATCTCTACATCAACATTAGAAAAAAAAAATGGAAAAAACCACAAAATATCAATATTTTCACCCAATAACTTTTTTAGGTGGGATATTTGAGATTATATAATAATTGGAGCCTTAATTTTGGATTTTGATTCATTATTTTTTTTTGAGCAATGACACTTAAAAACAAATCACACTAAAATAATTGGGGATCCAAAAGTGTCCTACTGCGCTGTAACCGGCTGATCCGTCGGCGGTCTCGTTTTGTCCCCCCCTGTAACGTATGTCTGCTCTTTACTGTTTACTTTTACAATAATCTCAAAATCAACTTCAGATATATCTGTCAATTTTAAGTTTTATTGTTGTTTATGTTTTTTGTTTGTTTTAGGCCCTTCTTTAAAAAAAAACAGCTCAGTTTTTTATATGGTAAAACAAAAAATATGCAACATTTTCCCCCCAAAATATCTCAAAGTGGAATATTTAATGTGATGTAATCGACGCCTTGTATAGGTCAATAATTCAAAATGACATTGATTTTGATTCATTATTCTTTTTTAAAGAAAGAAACAGCCTGCATGGCAGCTTTGTGTTATAAGAGTAATAAGCATTGCAACAATTTATTGTTACATTTCAGCTATTGACACTGAATCTTGCATTGTTGCATTTCTTTTCACAGTTTATGAACTTACATTCATATTTTTTTGAAGTATTATTCAATAAATATATTTATAAAGGATTTTTGAATTGTTGCTATTTTTAAAATATTTTTTAAAAATCCCACACCCCTTGGCATACCTTCAAGTACCCCCAGGGGGACGCATACCCCCATTTGAGAACCACTGTTGGAGGGCATACAGCCATCCATTTTCTACCGCGTATTCCTTTTGTGGTTGCGGGGGGCGCTGGTGCCCCTACAATCAGGCGGAAAGCGGGGTACACCCTGGACAAGTCACCACCTCATCCCAGGGCCCATTGTAGGGAGGTTAATTTGTGTCTTTAATATGAAAGCTTTTTTTGACACTGAATTTATGTATTGTAAATTTATGTAATGAACACTTTGCCTTTGAATTTTACGAACTGAATTTCATTCAAAATAAATTCAGTATATACAATTTTAATGTATAAAAATTCAGCGTACCAAATTTCAGTGTATAAAAATGTCATGTAAAAAATTCAGTGTCAAAAAATTGTCTGCTTCAAAATGCAAGACTCACTTCAGGTAAATTAAGACAGAAGCAATCGATCCTGTCTCAGAACCAACCAATGAGGTGTTAAGTAGTTTGAAGTCATTTTAACTGGGCAAGCTTAGCATAATACAAAATAATTAACATTTCAATGCGGCCCACTGGATCTTTTCAAACTACAGAAATTATTCCAATTGTTAGAATCTGAACTTCTGTGTGACATACATGCTTCATGCAAACGAGGTACAGAGTGGGGCAGAGAAGGTGGGGCTTGTTAACAGAGTAAAAAGCCATAGCAAGTGTAAGAATTCTGCAGCAAAGTTCTGCAGAACTGTAATATTATATCCAATATGTAGAAGTTTGTTACGTTTGCATTCGTTTCGCATCATTGTTGTTCTTGCTGGATTATAAAAGATCAAGGAGGCGGTCTGCAGGAGCGCAACGCATTTTGTCAATATGCAGTGTTTTATTGTTCATTGTTTATATTGGCGCCAGGGGCCCCCGTGACCCCAAAAGGGAATAAGCGGTAGCAAATGGATGGATGGATGTTTATATTGTTAATCCTGTCAGGTTTGTACCTGACAGTTCATGTCACGTCAGTTCAGGTCATGTTTTAGTTTTTCCTCTGTGTTTGTCTTATTTCCTGTCAGCGCTCTTATTTTGTCTTTATTTCCTGCTTTTATCCCTGAGTGTTTTTTCCCCTCAGCCGTGGCTGATGGGCACGGGGCCAATCAGTCAGCTGCTATTTAGACCTGCTTGTTCCTCCACTCTGGGCTGTATTATTATCATTACGACTTGTAGCTCCGACTGTTTGTACCTGAACCTGTAGCTATTTGCAGCCTGCTGTCTTTGTTGTTCCTCGTCTTTTCGTTCCTGTTCCTCGCATCCTGTTTCCTGTCTCTGAGTTCCTGGTTTGTTTTTTGCCTTAATTTTTGAACATTAAATTATGTTTTCCTGCTCAATGCCTGCCACCTTCTCTGCATCTTGGGGTTCGTCAACAACACACTGTGACGGATCCCATGTTTTATATTTGTAAGTACATTTTGACTGTCTTATAATTCAATATGATCTGTTTAGTTTTTTACTAAAAAAGACACCTGAAAAGACATGAACATACATAATGTGGGATTTACAATATTAACTATGAACAACACGGAATATTAAAAATAAATGGACGTTGCTTCTCTGCAGACCACCTCCTTGATCGACAATCCACCTTTTTAATATGATATCACTGTTCTTACAGTCACAGTAGTGTGTTGTTCATCTATTAATGTCCAACTTTGTCCTGTGAACGAGCTTATGTGCACTACTACAAATTTAGATATTGATATAATAGCAAGAAGTTATTGGTCATATCAATGTTTCATACTTAAAAACTGTTTTTTTAAACACAACTGCAATCCAAGATTATAATTTAACATTTTAAATGACGGCGTAATCATAGTAGTATCAACTAGATACGGTATTGTACTTGGTATCATTACAGTGGATGTCAGGTGTAGATCCACCAATGGTGCTTGTGTACATTTTGACGGCAGTGAGCTACGGTAAAACACTGCCGACACACTAGCTAGCTAACCATGTCTTAAAGCACCTCTTCCCGAGAGCGTTTCAGTGTTATAACTTCATCTTTATCGTTAGTTTTTAAGCCAAAATGCGTTATTCTCCCTTTTCTGTCCACACACTGTGTCTGTTTGTAAGTACTCTGTGATTGTGTGCCGCCGAACAAGCAATGACATGACGTGACGACGACAGAGGTGCGGGACTGGTACTTTCCAGAGGCGGTATAGTACCGAAAATTATTTATTAATATCACGGTACTATACTAATACCGGTATACCGTACAACCCTAGGTCAGTCAGATGTATACAATGTATATCACCTATTGTCCATATCATACAACCCTAGCGTACTCAGTGGCCTAGTGGTTAGAGTGTCCGCCCTGAGATCGGTAGGTTGAGAGTTCAACCACTGGCCGAGTCATACCAAAGACTATAAAAATGGGACCCATTACCTTCCTGCTTGGCATTCAGCGTCAAGGGTTGGAATTGGGGGTTAAATATCAAGACTATGACTATGGTGAGGTTTGTTTTCCTGTGGTGCAAAATGACTGGATCGGGCATGGAGTGAAAGTAATGACATCTTTTAATTAATATATCAAAAAGTGTAAACAAAAGGTGCGCAGAAGGCGGTAAACAAACTTGGCTAATAAAACAAAACTAGCAGAAAGGCAGAACTATGGACATAAAACAAAACTTGCAAACTATGGCATGAATAAAGAAAACTTACTTGGAACGAGAAAATAGCATGAAAAAGAGCAGCATGGATCATCAGCATGAATAACACGGGTGTGTTACTTGTCATGTCGGCAACTATGGGCTTAAATAGTAAAGTGGTGATCGACAACGGGTGCATGAGTCCAAATGAATCAGGTGAGTGACATGAGGACAGGTGAAAATTAATGGGTTGTCATGGAAACAAAGCAGGGAGTGAAAAAACAGTAACTGACAAAATCCAAAAATCAAACAGAACATAGCGAAACTAAACATGATCACCAAGACATGACACTAAATCACAAAAAATTATTCCCGGGCGCGGCACTGATGCTGCTCACTGCTCCCCTCACCTCCCAGGAGGTGAACAAGAGGATGGGTCAAATGCAGAGGACAAATTTCGCCACACCTAGTGTGTGTGTGTGTGTGACAATCATTGGTACTTTAACTCATACTTGCCAACCTTGAGACCGTGGTCGGGGGTGGGGCGGAGGTGTAGTTTGGGGCGTGGTTTGGGCGGGGGCGTGGTTAAGAGGGGAAGACTATATTTACAGCCAATTCACCAACTTGAGTATTTCATATATATATATATATATATATATATATATATATATATATATATATATTTGTATGGAATACTTGACTTTCATTGAATTTTAGCTATATATATTTATTTTATTATATATATAAATAAAAGAAATAGTTTAATTTCAGACGGCACCTATCAAATACACAGTAATAAAACCACAGTTGTTCTACTAACTGTACTGTGCTTGATGGTTACCTTACCTTTCACTATTTTAGTAACGTCACTTCCGACTTTCCAGAAGATGGCGCCAGTATGTGCTTTGGCCTGGCGTCAGCTCTGTTCGTTTTTGTGTTGTTTGCGTCTATTTTCGCCTCTGTCGTCCTCTCCCCCGCCACCTGCAGGCTGTGTGCCGGGCCCCACCTGGTTTAGCTGCGGCCTTGGACGCAGGTTCGGTCTTGTGAACGCAAGATCTTCGACAAACAAAACGTTTATCCTGAAGGATTTCTTCACTTCCCGCGGACTTCCTCTGTGTGACAGAAACATGGCTGAGAGCCGGTGAGTCCGCTCCTCTTAATAAACTTCTGCCTCCGGAGTGTTCCTACTTTAATTCTCCGCGGTCATCCGGTCGAAAAGGAGGAGGATTAGCAGTCGTTTTTAAAAATGACTTTAAATGCCGACAGATCCGCCTGCAATCCTTCTTTTCAAGCCTCGAACTGTGCATGTTTGAGCTGGAGGGGGCGTGGCTTACAGCTCGGGCTGAATTTCGGGGAATTTTCGGGAGAACATTTCTTCCGGGAGGTTTTCGGGAGAGGCGCTGAATTTCGGGAGTCTCCCGGAAAATCTGGGAGGGTTGGCAAGTATGCTTTAACTTTGATTTAACGTACATATGCAGTCAAATTTAATCGCAAAACAAATCTTGGTCATATTCCGGTGTTTCCATTCAATTAATTTATCATTTATTTCAAGCACTATTCCACCTGACAGGATGAGAGGCGAACAGACCACCCTGTCAATCAGGACGGACAACCTTTCACTTTGAGACCCGTTTTTTCTTTTTCTTTTTAGCTTTAAGTGACACCTCAAGTCCATTGAAAGTTCGGCAGTATCTCAGCACACGCTTCAGTCGTTAACCAGCATGGGAATTGAGTCGGACTGAGCAGAAATGCGTCACAATTAATGGGCCGCATAGGCCATCAAGTGTTGGTTTTCATGCGGAGAACGTGGCTCGACCTAAACTGACCGTTTGTTAGAACGGCAAGAGGGACATAATGGAGACTTGAGTGTGATATGTGAAAGTGATACACTGAGGCTGGCTGGCCTAACACATGACATCATGTTTTCCTCCACTGTGTTATCTCTGTGTTGGCAGAGCTGAAGAACTGTGACTCTCTCTCACATCCTGCATGTTCCCGGCACTGTTGGCACCCTAATTTGCGTGTCAGTATCTGTGTGTGTGTGTATGTGTGCGTGTGTGTGTGTCCTCACCCTGTAATCACATAAACGGTTACTTGACCATGACAACGTAATGAAAAATGTCGTTCTCCAATAAAAAAAAAAAAAAAAACGCAATAAAACAAAACGGCGTAATAAATGTACGCATTTGTTTTTGCGGTGCAATGTCCTATTCATTTGCAACTCTTGACTTGCGTTGACAAAGAAATAAATTGCCCGTGCATATCAAAACGGTATAGCCATTATTCAACCTGATTTATTCATGTGGCTGTGTTATTTTTGTTTAAAATTCACAGACAATATTCGCCCGTGGAAATTGGCCCTGATTCTATGATTAAAAGATATGTTTTGAGAGCTATTTCATTGTCTATTCATCTTTCTCTGACGGGACAATGGACAGCAATAGGCTGGAACTGGAAACTGAGCTTCTGGGGAACATAAAAAGCCCATTCAAGCAACATGCCAGTACACTTTAATGTAGGGTTGTACGGTACACCGGTATTAGTATAGTACCGCGATACTATTGAATCATACTTGGTACTATACCGCCTCTGAAAAGTACCAGTCACGTCGTGTCATTTCTGGTGTACGAGCAGAGGAGCATGTTCGGTAGCGCATTATCACAAAGTACTTACGAACAGACACAGTGTGTAGACAGAAAAGGGAGAACGGACGCATTTTGGCTTGAAAACCGACGATAAAGGTGAAGCAATAACACTGAAACGCCCTCAGGAAGAGGTGCCTTAAGACATGGCGAGCTAGCTAGTGGCTAACGTGTCCATCCGACGTGGGCAGTGTTTTAGCTACGTCTAAATCCCTAATCCTCGTCAAAATGTAAAAAAAAAAACATTGGTGGATCTATATCTAACATCTACTGTAATGATACCAAGTACAGGAGCGTATCTAGTCTATACAACTATTATTACATCGATATTTTTTGGCATCACAACATATTTTTCGTTCATAATTATGTCCCCGGACACATGAGGACTTTGAATATGACCAATGTATGATCCTGTAACTACTTTGTATCGGATTGACACCCACATTTGTGGTATCATCCAAAACTAATGTTAAAGCATCCAAACAACAGCAGAATAAGTGATTATTACATTTTAACAGAAGTGTAGATAGAACATGTTAAAAGAGAAAGTAAGCAGATATTAACAGTAAATGTTAGAATAATAATTCATTTTCTACCACTTGTCCCTAATAATTTTGACAAAATAATCAAATGGAAAATTACACAATATGTTACTGCATAGGTCAGCAGCTAAATTAGAGCCTTTGTTTGTTTACCTACTTCTAAAAGACAAGTTGACTTGCATGTGGACTATTTTATTTAAGGACAAACTTGCAATTAGAAACATATGTTTAATGCATCGTAAGACTTTTTTTTGTTAAAATAAAGCCAATATTGCAATGTTTTGTGGTCCTCTTTATTTAGAAAAGTACCGAAAAATATCAAAATAATTTTGGTACCGGGTCGCAGGTGACCTAAAGCCTATCCCAGCTGACTCTGTAGGTAGGTTACCATGGACTGTTTGTTCACAAGACACACATATAGGCGGGGATCAAACTCCAGGGTATGATGCCCAATCTATTATTTTTATTCAAGACATTTTTTTTTTATGGAACAATACAGTGGAACCTTGATTTGAACAGATTTCATAAATGGAAAAGATTATATATTAAGTCAAGTTTCTCCATAAGAAACAATGTAAACATGACTAATTGGTTCCAACCTCCTCAGAAGTATTTTTGGAAACATTTTTGCACCATGCAGTCTGATAGTTTATATATACATGATGAAGTATTAACATTGCAACACATGCCAATACGGCCTTTTTAGTTTACTAAACTGCAATTTTAAATTTCCCGGGAGTTTCTTGTTGAAAACGTTGCGGAATGATGACGTGTACGCGTGACGTCACGGACTGTTAATGCGCACACACACACAGCTAAAAGTCGTCTGCTTTAACCACATAATTACACAGTATTCTGTTCATCTGCGTTCCTGAATCTTTTGCAATTTGTTCAATTAATAATGGAGAAGTCAAAGCAGAAAGATGGAGTTGGGAAGCTTTAGCATTAAGCCACACAAACACATGGTGATTCCTTGTTTAAAATTCCCGGAGGTTAAGCTTTACTATGGATCAGAGCGGTCAAGCAAACATGGATCCCGACCAAATGTCAACCAGCAGTTTTCGGTGAGAAAATTGTGGTAAAAAGTCGTCACTTACCGGAGATCAGCTGAGCTTATGCTGTACATACAGCTGCCGTCAACTTCCATCAGACACAGGCCTCAAGACACCTGTGGATACACCCTTCCGACTATCAGGTACTATTAAACTTACTAAAACACTAGCAACACAATAGAAAGATAAGGAATTTCCCAGAATTATCCTAGTAAATGTGTCCAAAACATCTGAATCCGTCCCAATATAATCACGTTTTTTTTTTTTTTACTTGATTTTTTATTTTAATTTTTTCTAGTCCATTGTTATCGATATCCTCAAAGACAAATCTTTTATCCTCGCTCAAATTAATGGGAGAATTGTCGTTTTCTCGGTCCAAATAGCTCAACGGGTGACGTCATCGTCCGCGACTTTCGGTAAAGGCAGGTCTTTTCCGTTAGCGACCAAAAGTTGCGAACTTTATCTTAGATGTTCTCTACTAAATCCTTTCAGCAAAAATATGGCAATATCGCGAAATGATCAAGTATGACACATAGAATGGACCTGCTCTCCCCGTTTGAATACGAAAATCTCATTTCAGTAGGCCTTTAAGTCAGGCTGATTCCAAATAAATACTAATCAAAAAGTCTGCAAAACAATTGGTTCCAACCTCCACAGAAGTTCACATTTTCGGAAACATTTTAGCACATTGCACACAATATCAAGCGCTCTACGGTACTGCAGGTGTTCTTAACCTTTTCCATCTCGGGGCCCAACTTTTCCATAATGGAGGGGCCCCACTCAACTATTAACACGAAATTACTAATCTTAGCATTGATTTCAATCATATTCAACAATTATATCTAACCTACTTAGAGTTTAACAGTACAAACCTTCTCTAAATGACACAAAATAATTTGTTAATGACAAAAGACTATTATCAAGGTTTAAGTCAGGCTGATTCCAAATAAATACTAATCAAAAAGTCTGCAAAAGAAAGGTCTAAGAAAATCTGCTGAAAAAAATAATTACTTACAAAACAGTGCTAAAACAAATACATTTTAATTCAATTGATAATAAATGATAATGTATATGTTCTTCATATAAACTGTCAATAAAATGTAAGTGAAAATGAAAGTTTATCACTTTAGGCATATTGTCTGCGCTTAAGACACTTCTCTATGACTTTTAGCCCCAGACTTCTTCTGTTTGTTTGATATTGTCATTACTCCCACAAGTGGTGGGAAAGTGTATTACAACTGAGTACCGCTGCGGTCCATCCATCCCATCCATTTTTCTACCGCTTATTCCCTTTGGGGTAGCGGGGGGCGCCGGTGCCTATCTCAGCTACAATCGGGCGAAAGGCGGGGTACACCCTGGACCAGGGGTCACCAACCTTTTTGAAACCAAGAGCTACTTCTTGGGTACTGATTAATACGAAGGGCTACCAGTTTGATACACACTTTAAAAATTGCCAGAAATAGCCAATATGCTCAATTTACCTTTAATAAATAAACATATATATAAAATGGGTATTTCTGTCTGTCATTCCGTCGTACATTTTTTTCATTTTACGGAAGGTTTTTTTTAGAGAATAAATTATGAAAAAAAACACTTAATTGAGCGGTTTAAAAGAGGAGAAAACACGAAAAAAATGAAAATTAAATTTCATCTTCAATTTCGACTCTTTAAAATTCAAAATTCCACCGAAAAACCTGAAGTTAAAAACTAGCTAATTTGAATCTTTTTGAAAAAATTTAAAAAAGGATTTATGGAATATCATTAGTAATTTTTCCTGATTAAGACTAATTTTAGAATTTTGATGACGTGTTTTAAATAGGCTAAAATCCAATCTGCACTTTGATATAATACTGTATATAACAAATTGGATCAAGCTATATTTCAAAGACAAATCATAATTTCTTCTCGATTTTCCATAGCAACAATTTTAAAAGAAATTCAAAAGAATTTGAAATAAGATTTAAATTTGATTCTACGGATTATCTAGATTTGCCAGATTTTTTTTTTTTAATTCTAATCATAAACTTGAAGAAATATTTCACAAATATTCTTCGTCGAAAAAACAGAAGCTAAAATGAAGAATTAAATTAAAATGTATTTATTATTCTTCACAATTAAAAAAAATACTTGAACATTGATTTAAATTGTCAGAAAAGATGAGGAATGAATTTAAAAGGTAAAAGGTATATGTGTTTTAAAAAGCCTAAAATCATTTTTAAGGTTGTATTTTTTCTTTAAAATTGTCTTTCCAAAAGTTATAAGAAGCAAAGTAAAAAAAATAAATGAATTTATTTGAACAAGTGAAGACCAATTTTAAAAACATTTTTCTTGGATTTTCAAATTCTATTTGAGTTTTGTCTCTTTTAGAATTAAAAATGTCGTAAGTGCTGCTATTTGAGCTATTTTTAGAACAGGCCATCGGGCTACTCATCCGGTCCTTGCGGGCTACCTGGTGCCCACGGGCACCGCGTTGGTGACCCCTGCCCTGGGCAAATCGCCAACTCATCCCAGGGCCAACACAGCCCATATGGACCAAAGTGGAGATACAGATATTGTTTGCGGTCCTCTCATAGACACTCACTGCCCAACAATGGGCCCCGACCCTATGGTTTAGAAACACTGCACTAATGTATAGAAAACATACATAACAAGGGGTTAATGCATCAACATTCCATTTATTAACAAAACCAAAAATAGCTGAACTGTCCTCCTCATTGCAGGCGCCCTGCAGAAAAGCACCCACACTGTCTTAAGCCCAGTGTGGGCCCTCAAATTTTGAAATCACAAAACTCCTTCATTTTAACAGCCATGTTGCTGCAACTATTTAGAATAATAATAGTTGGAATCTTTTTGGAATGCAGTGGAAGGGAGGGGGAGGTGGAGAGGAAGTAGTGTCAACGACGCTATGGATACTTCCCAGTGTTTCAAACTACACATCACTTGTACATTGCTTTCTTTGGACTCATTTAAACTGGCAAAACAAAAAAAAATATGTTATGGCTAAAAAGATCTGGAGCCAAGATGCAGAAGCAAAACAGCAGGTGAAACAATTTATCACATCCAAGGCAATAACTAAAATAGTCATCAAAAACTGGCTGGGCGGCATGGAGACACCTGGCCAAAAAAAATCCAGAATATTTAGCATTAACGAATGCTGGAGCAAAATAATAAGGCCAGCAAAAAACTGCAATACAAGGGTTGGCATGGTGGAAACGCTTTAATGCTAGTGTGCCCAGTCGCCTCTCTTCCAGCTTAAACCGGGTCTGCAACAAAAGAGAAACAAACATCCAACAGTAAAAAGGCAACCCAAAACGTAAAAAAAAAAAATACAGTATGAACACTTTGTAGGACTCAACAAAAGTCTGCTGAACATGTTTCTGTCGGCTACTGCAACTGCATGTTAAAGGCCTACTGAAACCCACTACTACCCACCACGCAGTCTGATAGTTTATATATCAATGATGAAATATTAACATTGCAACACATGCCAATACGGCCTTTTTAGTTTACTAAATTGAAATTTTAAATTTTCCGGGAGTTTCTTCTTAAAAACGTATTGTAATGATGACGTGTATGCGTGACGTCACGGACTGTTGGGAAATATGAGCGCTGCGCACACACACAGCTAAAAGTTGTCTGCTTTAGCGGCATAATTACACAGTATTTTGGAGATCTGTGTTGCTGAATCCTTTGTAATTTGTTCAATTAATATTGGAGAAGTCAAAGTAGAAAGATGGAGTTGGAATCTTTAGCCTTTAGCCACACAAACACACGGTGATTCCTTGTTTAAAATTCCTGGAGGTGAAACTTTACTTTGGATCACAGCGAAAATGGATCCCAACCGGATGTCAACCAGCAGGTTTCGGTGAGAAATTTGTGGTAAAAAATTGCATCTTACCGGAGATCAGCTGAGCTTGTGCCGCTCATAAAGCTGTCGTCGACTTCCCTGAGACACTGCGCGTCAAGACACCCGTGGACACATACCTCCGACTATCAGGTACTGTTAAACTCACTAAAACACTAGCAACACAATAGAAAGATAAGGGATTTCCCAGAATGATCCTAGTAAATGTGTCTAAAACATCTGAAACCGTCCCAATGCAATCGCGTTTTTTTTTTTTTTTCTAGTCCGTCGCTATCAATATCCTCATACACGAATCTTTCATCCTCGCTTAAATTAATGGGGAAATTGTCGTTTTCTCGGTCCGAATAGCTGTTCTTGTTGGAGGCTCCCATTAAAAATAATGTGAAGATGTGAGGAGCCATCAACATGTGACGTCATCGTCTGCGACTTCCGGTAGAGGCAGGGCTTTTCTGTTAGCAAGCAAAAATTGCAAATTTTATCGTGGATGTTTTCTACTAAATCCTTTCAGCAAAAATATGGCAATATCACGAAATGATCAAGTATGACACATAGAATGGACCTGCTATCTCCGTTTAAATAAGAAAATCTAATTTCAGTAGGCCTTTAAGTCTACTATATAAAGTTAAAGTACCAATGATTGTCGCACACACACTAAAATTATCCTCTGTATTCGACCCATCCCCATGTTCACCCCCTGGGAGGCGAGGGGAGCAGTGAGCAGCTACACTTGCAAATGAAACTCAAAAGTGTAAGAAAACAAGATAGAACAACTGAAGAGCACATTTGTCATTATCAGTTTATTGTTAAATGTCATTATTTTTTCCAAAGCCTTTTCTTTTTTTTGCTCAGGATTTTTCTTTGAAAAATAGTCGTTTCTTCTTTTTCCTCAGTCCTCTTTTATATTGCCTGTTTTTCCAGTAGATGCTACAGTGGTTGCCATGGTTGTTCTTCTTCGAATTTGTTAGAGGACTAGATCAGTGTTTCTCAACCTTTTTGGAGCCAAGGCACATTTTTTTAATTGAAAAAATCCCCGCGGCACACCACAAGCAGAAAACAGCCAATATTGACAGTAAAGTCACATCACGCCGTGACTTGTTTTGAGTTTTTGGGTGTTTTCCTGTGTGTAGTGTTTTAGTTCTTGTCTTGCGCTCCTATTTTGTTGTTGATTGTCATGTCATGTACGGATGTACTTTGTGGACGCCATCTGCTGCTCCAGGCGCTGTAAGTCTTTGCTGTCGTCCAGCATTCTGTTTTTGTTTACTTTGCAGCAAGTCAGTTGTAGTTTTGTTTTGCATAGCCATCCTTAAGCTTCAATGCCTTTTCTTAGCGGCACTCGTCTTTTATTTATTTTTGGTTTAAGCATTAGATATATTTTTAACTGCACACTGTCTCCTACTGTCGTCTGCTTATTGTGATCACCACAAACCACTGTCGTCTCGCACGACCTGTTCCTGACATCAATAAAGCAACTACCTACCTGCTGCCCCCTACTGATATGGAAGAGTATTACA
Organism: Nerophis ophidion; assembly: GCF_033978795.1. Lineage (NCBI taxonomy): Eukaryota > Metazoa > Chordata > Actinopteri > Syngnathiformes > Syngnathidae > Nerophis > Nerophis ophidion. Next base: position 23,239,905 of record NC_084623.1, on the reverse strand, counting down.
CAGTTACTCTGCCAATCTCTAGACAGGACAGACACTAAACAACGGCACATTATTGGCGGATTATAATTACTGGTTTGCAAAAATTATTTTTAACCCAATTAGGTGAAATGACATCATCTCTCACATCACACCAGACAAAATCTCACGTTACACTAGTGTCCTGCGGCACAGTGGTTGAAAACCACCGGACTCGATGACGTATCTATAAATGTAGGCTCAGTGATGGAACAGAATGTAATGAGTGTGCCGTGCTGATATTATTGTAGCACCCCATACGCAAAACAATAAAAGCTGCTCAATGCCTGATCTTATATATTTATTTGTGGGGTCTGTAACAGACAAAAAAACATCTTCAGAAATGTTTGTGTGCTCACTAGCCTGAACCTAACATGCTTGGTTTTTGGGATGTTAAAGGTAACTGGAGTTGTATATGTAAAAAAAAGAAAAAAAAACAGTAGTCATGGAAACTGCTTTGTCCAGGACAACATAACACTGCAGTCCAACAATGGCACATCAGCACGATCTTATAGCAGAACATTATCCACAAGCTGTGTATATTGTTGCTAGGGACTTCAACCCTGCAGACTTACTGTAAAAACTGTAGCTCCCCAAATTCCACATGCATGTGAAATGTGCTGGGCTACAGTTTATAGTTTAGTCTTTATTTGAAGGGACAATGCACAAAAACATTAAGCTCAAAGTGTCACGTCTATGGGATAATTTTTTACTTTGGTCATGTTCGGTTTTGTTTTTTGGACAATCAGTTCCTGTTTTCGCACTTCCTGGTTTGTTTTGTTACCATAGCAACTCATTAGTTTTCACCCTGTCCTCGTGTCACGCCCCTGTCCTCATGTCTCACACCTGTTTGCACTAATCATGTCCATTATTTAAACCTGTAGTTGCCAGGTGGTCAGCCTGGCGACTTTACCTACACTTCCTTCATGCCATGCCATGCCTTTTTAATCATTCTGTCCAGTTTCCCTCCTGCCCATGCCACGTAAGTTTTTTTTTTTTTATGTCACAGTTATTGAGTTTTGTGTTATTGTCCATCGTCATACCATAGTGCTAGTATTTGTTTTCATTGTCAAGTTTGTTCTCCGCCAATGTGCGCGCCTTTTGTTTGCCTTTTTTTTTTAGTAGTTATAGTATTAAAAATAAAGGATATACTTACACTCACGTCTTGCTCGTGCCAACTTTCCTTTGCATTCCGGAAAAACTAACCCCAAAGTCCATGCTTTGACACAACAACAGATTTGTTCTGTACCAGATTTTAGCTAAATAGCTAATTTCCATCTGTAGTCCCTGGCTACCTAAATTAAAGGGATACAAAAATGATGCAATGCAATTATGACGATAACATCATACTATAGCGTGTTATCAAATTAAGAAAAGTCATAAAATGCCCTTTCATTTACACATACTTAATATACAATACAACCACACCTCATTTACATCATCACACAAAGACAATACATGCTTTTGTTCACGTCTGCCATCATTTGTAAAAACAACCATGATTTTAACAGACACACCTCACAGTTTACAACAATATGCTCTAGTGCCCACCTTAGTGACTGTGTTTGAGCAGCATTGATCGCTCCAAAGCCACTTTTTAACTTCTATTGTGAATGAATAGTAATCTGTTAGACTTTTCAAGTTTGTTGTGAGGTCGTTTCTTTCCTTTATCGCCTTATAGGAAAAGGCTTATTGTACAAAATATGTTTTACATCTGGGTATGCTACATTGCCCCCTGGTGTTTCTAGTTGTCACAGCAAATGAAAACTGGACAAAGTGCTTAAGTGGCGCTGGTGCAGTGTTATTTAGGATTCGATGGGCCATACGTATTGATGCTAATCTTTGAATGTTAGCTAAATTTAACTTTCTATATTTTCGGAGAACTAAACAGTGATGGTGGTGTTGTTGTTTTAGGTCAAAGATTTTGAGCGATTGTTTGTGCAAAGTTTCCACCTTTGACCACATTTTCTTCCTCTGAATTAAAAAATACGCCTGATGGAGCATCAACTGAAAGACTGCTTTGACAGAACCACTCAGTCAGTGCAATAAAGAGAATGTTATCAACAAGATTCAAGATTCAAGAACAGTTTTTTCCCTAAAGCCATAACCACGGTGAACTCTCATAGGTACTGATTTTCTAGTTTAGCACCTCTCTGTGTGCATTTTTTTTTACTTTCCACCCAGTCTGAATGCTTATATAAGTGTATATAGTATAATATTTAATATTTAATATTCAAACAACACATTCAGAACATTCATTCTCAGGACCGGGCTGTACACCTTACCTCATTTTGCACTATTTTTCTTTTCTTTCCTTCCTATATTTTGCATATTTATAGACCGTCA